>NC_142086.1:20383547-20534499 GCF_054644295.1 Miniopterus natalensis | reverse complement strand
CAAAAGTAGTGAGTTAAATTAATGAAGCTTTTGAAGCTTATGCCATACACACATGCTTTCATGTTACTAAAATAATGTCATACTGAATTACAGACAAGAATCAAATGTAAAAGCAATTTTTAATCTGTTGTGTTCAAAATAGAACCAATAGAAATATATAATTAAGATTTGCAGGTTTTATGGTATTTAGGATGTTATTCTGTTATTCTTGAAAAGTTTTTTTAAATATAAAGTTTTCTCTTCCCTGAATTATTTCAATATATGCATTTTTTTTAAATTATGAAAACCAGTAAGATATGTAAGAACTATTTTAGAGAAAGACACTGTATATAATGTTTTTTCCTGAAATACAATTTACAATTTTTGCTTTACTTTTACTTCTCTTCCACAGTACACTATAAAGTACTTTTCTGTGAGTTGACGTTTTGACAAGATCAGAACTGCCATTTTAGTTTTCTGAGTTTTGGTCTTCAGTTTTGATGAGAATAAATATGAAGGATAATAAAGTGTTTTAAATCCTTTACACACATTTAAAAGCAATTATTTAATTAATGGTTCTTTTTATTTTTTCTAAATGTTTCAACTGTATTTTGGAAAGATTTCCTATTCTAACAAATCTGCCCTTTTCTCTCTGACACTACCACTGGTCACTTTAGGCCTCTAAACCAAACTTTAAGTATTTCTTCCTGGTCTATTGCAATTTCTCAGAAAATTCAACTTGTTTCTTTGTCGTCTATACTAATCCCTTCTAATTTATTCTTCAGGAACACCCAGTAATCTCCTTCAAAGCATATATGTGATAATACCCCACTATACCTATACTTATCCCCCTTAAAGCCCCTTAATGCTTCACATTGTTTTAGAATTCAAAATAACCACAACAAAAGCAAAAACTGTGTAGCAAAATCTTCAAGGCATTGTGTAGGATATTACATAAAGAAAACTATAAAGACTCTACCAATAAACTGTTAGAAATAATACATTATTTCTGCAAAGTTGTGGAACACAAAATCAATACACAAAAGTCAGTTGCCTTTCTATACACCAACGAATGTGAAAAAGAGAAATTAAGAAAACAATCCTACTTACAACTGCATCCAAAAGAATAAAATCCTTATAAATAACTTTAAACAAGGAGGTGCAAGACCTATACACTGAAAACTATAAGATATTGATACAAGAAATCTAAAAGGACACAAATAAATGAAAAGACAGTCGGTGTTCATGGATTGGAAGAATTAGTATTGTTAAATGTCCCTATTACTTGTGTATGATGTAAGGCAGTTTCTTTATTTGGCCAAAATGAGAAAACATATTCACTGCAATCCCTATCAAAATTCCAATGGCATTTTTTTTACAGAAATAAAACCAACAACCCTGAAATTTGTATAGAACCACATAACCCTGATAGCCAACAGAATCTTGAGAAAGAAGAACAAAGCTACAAATCTCAGACTTCCTGATTTCAAACTATATTACAAAGTTATGGTAATAAAAAGAGTATAGTATTGGCATAAAAAACAGACACCTAGATGAACAGAACAGAACAGAGATCCCAGAAATAAAGTTATCCATGTATGATCAATCAATTTTCAATAAAAGAGTCAAGAACATAAAATGGGAAAAGTATAGTCTCTTCAATAATTGTTGATTGGAAAACTGGATAGTCACATGAAAAAGTATGAAACTGCCTTACAACATACACAGAATCAACTCAAATGGATTAAAAGCTTGAACATAACATCTGAAACCATAAAACTAAAAGAAACCATAGATGGTTAGTTCCTAGACCTTGGTCCTGGACCTTGGTCCTGGCAACAACTTTTGGAGATATCTACTCTCATGTCACCCCTGCCTCCCACTGATTCCTCTAGGAACTATATTGCCTATCTTTTAGTTCCCTGCTGCCATTCCCTTGATGTGGGATTTTATTCCCTCTCTTCTTTGCCTTCTTAGTTCTGACTAGTTCAGCTCTCTCATAACCATCACTTCCTCTAAGAAGTCTTCCTTATAGTCTTTTTTGACTAAAACAAATTTCCCTAAAATCAGATCTTGCTACTATTGTTTCATAGTAGCAAATTTACATTCCTACAGATGAATATTTGATTAATCATTAATCTATGTTTTTTACTAAATGAACGTGACTAGATTCCCCATTACTTCCACATTGCTAAATCCAATGGTAAATGCTCAGTTCTCATTTATTAAGAACCTTTAACTCAGTTGAACACCATTTCCTTTTTCAAAACACTTTCTTCATACACTTATTTTGGATTCTTCTCTGGCTCCTTTGCTTGTATTTCATCATCTGTTTGATCTCTTTAATTTTTGAATACCTGAGAACTTAGTATTTTATTTCTTCTTTCACTACATTCATACCTCTGATGAGCTCATCCAATCTTATAGCTTTATATACTGACAATGATTTCCAGACATTTTATCTACAGTGTATGACTATCTCCTAAATTTTATACTCATAGACAACTTCTACTTGTCATCTTCATTTTTAATAGTATTTCTGACTTTCCATATTCAAAACTGAGCTCTCATTATTTTACCATGTTTCTCCCAGAGTCTTCTCCATCTTGTAAATGTAACTTTGTTTTTTTCACTTTTTCAGACAAAAACAAAGAAATAAAACATTAGGGGAGGTGGAAAGGAAAGAAAATAAATAAATAAAATATTAAAATCATCCACACTTCACCCTTCATATCATGTCTCACTTCCAGTCAGCAAATCTGAGTAGGTGTAATTTCAAAGGACCACTTCTCACCACCTCCGCTGCTACAGCTCTACTCCTACCACCATCATCTGTCCCCTGGAATCTTTTTGAAAAGTGTTCTAACATCTCTTATTGAAGTTTATTATCATCAGAGCACCCAAACTAATCCTGTTAAAGCTAAATCAGCACATGTCTCTCTTCTGCTCAGTCTTCCAGTGGCTTTTTATCTCAATTGGAGCAAAACAGAAATCCTTACATGACTTGGGACCTCAATACCTCTGTGACCTTCTCTCTTATTTAGTCTCCTAGGCTCAGGCTTTTCTAGCCACAGAGCAGTTCACTCTCCCTTGAATAAACTGTGCCCTTACTGCCTTTAGTCCTTTGCCCTTTGCAATTCCTCTTGGAATGCTTCTCCAAGATAGTCACATGGCCAGCTTCCTCACCATCAATTTCCTCCTCAAATATTCCCTTTGTCTAACCTCCCTGATCAAAATTAGAACCATCTCCCTCCTCTACTGTTTCCAAGCATTTCTAGCCCATTGTTTTGCTTTATTTTTTCTTCATAATGCTTATTACATTGTAACTTACAGGTTTTTTTTGTTTTTGTTTTTACTAATAAATTCGCAGCAATCCCTGTCAATGCTGGGTGAAGGAATGAATGAATAAATGAATGAATGAGTGAAAGCTCCATAAAGTTAAAAAAAATTATATATATTTTTTCTCCCCATTACCTTTGCATAGTACAGACATTGAATAAAATTTATCAAATTAAAAGAACATATTTTTTTACTCCCTTTTCAAGGATGTTCAGTAAAAAAACAAAAAGCATAAAAGGATATAATTATTACAAGATATTTCCATGCACATGGATCATTGGCATGGGCTTAGAACATGGGCTGCATTTAATTCATTACTGAATATCAAGCTTCTGGCTCTGTGATTATGACATTTAATTAATAGCTATTTACATCTCGATATCAGCTGGTTGTTATAAAATTCCTTACACATATTCTTTTGATTGTTATGACTATATGAAGTCAGTGGTACTAATATTTTCATCCCTATTTACTGATGTGAAGACTGAAGAGCAAGTGGTAAAGTAAAAACTAGGATCCAGGTACTCTGATAACCTTCACCAAAGCTTTTAACAGTAGTTTGCTCATGGTAAATATTTTATATTATCATGTCAGGTCAAATGATTTTTTTCCACTAGAAGTATATATACCTATAACTCCATCTAACTTGAAATATGAAATAGGATTTATTTTTAGTCTAATGTAACTTCAGTCCTTATAGCACTTGTCCCTAAATGCCCAACTGTTACACATTGATGACTGTATTTCTCATTAGTACAGACTGTTTTCCTATTTAAAAACCTGTAAGAAGCCACAAACCTTGGGATTTTAATTTCAGACTGTCTAAACTCCTACTCAGCAGCTGTAGAATAAGCAAATACCAATTTTATTAACATAATAGAATGACATGAACCAACTGAACAAACTGAGTCCCAGAAGATCCTGCCTTTTGGATGAGATGTGTTTAGACAGAATAAAAAGTCTTACAATGATTTATTTATAATAGAAATTAGGATATAAACTTAAGGTAGCAACGCTTAAACTAATTTTTAATTGCTGTACAAAATTTACTGTTTTGGTAGCAAATGAATTATGTTCATCCACATGTCCACAGGAAAGCTTAAGCCTGAATTTGCATTTCAAAAAGAAAGGAGAAAAATGCAGCTCCATTAAATTAAGTGAAAAGTAATATTTGTTTAGACTTGCAAATGTATCTGTAGGGGTCTTTCCATCCTGTCCCACACTAGTTTGTACTGTGCAACATTAATAGGGACAGTTATATAAGAGTAAATAATGAAATATTCCATAGAGCAAATACATGGCATTTGGTCACCCCTATACAGTGAGAAATAAAAACCAGGAACTACTTCAAATGAAGCTGCACTTTAAAAACAACTAGAATTATGTATATTTTAACCTACTGAATCATCTTGTCATAAAATTTTCATGAACACACTTTTTAACCTTGTTACCCTCTTCTGAGTTCAGCATTTTACATGAGCTATGCCTAAAACTTTTCTAGAACATTACTGAGAAATTAATTACCTCCTCACTTTCCCAAGATGGAATAAGTGAAATTAACATAAGGTAAATGGATAAGAGACCTGGAAATCAAAAAAAATTTAAAAAAGGAAAGAAAGAAACAAGTCTGGGACAATATTTTTCTCGACAATATACCCAGCTTGGTAGGTCCAATCTATTTGTTTCTGAGAACTCTTCATCTTTCCACATCACTCCCCTTACCAACCCCGGTCTTAGCTGGGTGGATGGGACATAGGTAAATGCGTTTAAATAAATAAGTTAGGTGACTGGTAATATTGATTAATCTGGTATCTTTAGAGACTTTAAAAGATAACAAGCTTGAACTCAGGAGTCATTTTGTCTGATTTGGAATTGTTGTCCCACTTCTTACTCAGATTGAGAACTTAAAATAATTTTCTTAATCTTTTGCTTTATTTTCATTAAAAAAAATGAGAAGGATAATAGTACCTATCTCAAAGTCTTTTGTGAGGATTGAATTAGAAAACATAAAATACTGAGTGTAATGCTTAGCACATAGAAAACATTCAAGAAATATTGGCTGTTATAATTATTATCTACTCTTTAAAACATTAGAAATGTTGTAGTAACAAATTATATCTTTAAAAATATGATTGCACTATCATATATAGGAATGTCTTTGGCACTTTTCCTAGAGAAGTGAAAAGAAATAGAAGGTTGATTAAGAAAACATTCTTAGCGTCTTCCACCTGGAGCCCTTCGTCAATATGTTATAGAATCATAATATGTTTTTAAATTCTCTAACATACTGTATTTCTAACATTCCCAACATGTTTTCTTATATCAGCTTGTCTTGCATGGGACAAATAAACATAAGCTTCAATAACTGTTTCTTGATGAGTTATTTTTGATGAAGATTTTGTAGCTCTTATGCAAGAATTTCCTCACACTTTTTAAATTAAAATCTAAACATAGCTTCAACAAAAGGAGTTAAGTGATATATTCAAAAGAAATTATATATAACCTTAATCCTCAGTTTCTTTACAGAGACAAGTTATTTTTACATTTTAGGTATTATATAAGCCTCTGTGTGACAATTTTCTTAATTTTTCCCGTTCTGACACTGGGTTGGAATTCCTTAATGATATAATTTATACACTTTGGCTTTTAATATTTAAATGTGAGCAAAGAAAATATATATACCTAGTGGATCATATACATTATATTTTATATATTTATGATGATTACAAACATGAACACATCATGAAGATGTAATACAGCTGATACTCAAGAAAAATTTTAGTTTTTGGACCTTTCACTTCATGTTTTTAAATTTATTTTGTGGGGGTTTTTTCACAGACATTTAAATCACAATAGTAATGACAGTAATAGTAATAAGTATAATTTACTGAATGTTTACTAGGTGTCTCTTCCTAGTTTAATTTATTTTTGTATATTATCCCATATAATTGTCACAAGAACTGAATATGGAATGAAATTAATCAAACTGCCCAGGTGTTCGAATCTAATAAATTAAAAAACCAGGATTTGACTTACGTCCGTCAGAGTACCAAATGGAAGTTCTTAATATGTATACTGTATACAAACTGAAAACTGTCTGCCCCAGTTAAGGTAAAATTCTCAGAATAGTGTGAATCAATGTCTCAATTTCAACCTCATATGTGCCTTTCAATTTACCTGCAAGGTATAATATGGAAAACCTGGGATACTAAATGTCATGTTTTGGTTGACTAGCAGACTTTTTAAATTTGCACCCAAATGAATGAGTTATTTAACAATATTGTATATGACTATTATCAAATCCGGTCAACTGAAATGCTGATTCTTCTCTAAACCACATATATAACTTAAATTAGATTGCTGAGTGCCCTGCATTATCTTTTAATTCTCATGCAGAGTGAGAATAATTATGTTAATTTTTATTTGAGAACTGAATAATGATTATGTGATTGAAAGTAATAGCTGATAATCTAGAAATGACATAAAATATTATTCTCACTATAGTGGCCAAATTTTGAATTTAAAAAATCCTAAAAATCAGATTAGAGACTGAAAATATACTTACTAGGTTAATAAAACTAAATGTATAAGATTTTTTTGACAACATTAGTCATTAAGATACATGTAGTTTATATTTACAAGTTTACAATAGAATAAAATAAAATGACTTTATACAAAAAATTTAGGAACACTTTAAGGTACCTTTTTGTCAATCTCTAAGTGGCAGAGCATTGAAGATCTTATTTAAAATTCACTGTGATATATGAATGTAGAATAGATTGTAAAGCAAAAGACAGGTTAAAACTTCTCCAGGCAAGCTCTGAGAAAGGAGTGGTTTGAAGAAGAGGGTTCCATGCAAAAACTACTATTCCCATGGTAAAATTAGGACTTAACTGGGATAATTTTATCCCTATAAAAGGACAGTTTGATAATTAATTGGTTGGGGGGGGCATTCAGGCAAAGGAGTTAAAGATGTCTCAATTATTTTAAACTACAAAATGAGGAAAATATTTATTCATGAGAAGATATAACAAATCCCGAGGCCTCAGATTTGCAAAGAAAAATAGAGTTTCAGTTTTTAATATTCAGGTGGAAATGTTTAGTAGGGTGAATGGAAATAGCAGATGGGAGCTTAGTGGTAGGAACAAGTCAAGGAAAGTGAAAACTGAAATCAACTAAGAAACGGGCAGAGAAAGAAGACAGTTGTAGTAATTGCTTCTCTCTTGATTGCAAGCAAGAGAAACCTATCTAGAATGCTTAAAAGAGCTGTGTCACAGACCCACAGGCAAGGATAAAAGACCTTCAAAATACATCAGAAAGGGACTCTCCTGACCTCTCACTCTTTGTACACTCTAGCTTTCTTTTTCTTGACTTAATTCATCTTTGTATTCAGTCTACATGCAAAATTCATGGCCAAACAGGGCAACGAAATTGATCCCCCATCTCTCCTCCTTCTTGCCCCTTTCAGTTTTCTCTCTCTCCTTTCTCCATTCCCATCTCTAAGTTTTCAGGGAAGGAATTTGATTAGATTCTTTGTTTTCCTCTTAATAGTCAACAATGGTGAGGGAGGTTGGTTGTAAATACACAATCATCTAGAAAATAGATGATTTTCTTTCTTTCCCAGGAAGTAAAGTTCATCTCTTTAAGGAGCTGAACCAATGCTACAATAAGCAATCTCTGCAGGAATCAAAGGTATAATCTGAATGAAATCTATATTCCAGAACAAGACATAAAAGGAGAGAGAAAGAGGCAGACACGAGTTAAAAAAAAATACTGTGTGGAGACACGGAAACCAAGGGAAATAAAAAATCAAAAGAAACAATATAAATTCAGCAAAACAAAATGAGTAATATGAAGATTGTGGAACTACAATTGGATTTGACCACTAAAGAATAATTGATAATAGGATGGAAGTTTCCTCATAGGTAAGAAAAGCATTAGCTGTTAAAAGGATGAAACTGAGACATATTTATAATGTTTCCCTCAGAACTGGCATAATAACCAATATAAAAAGGAGCGGGGGGACTAGGGCAATTTCCTCTACTATTATTAATACCCACTGACTCCTATCATAATCTCTTTTCATCTAAACATCCACTAATTGTTTTAAGAGTCTGTTTAAAATTTTTATTGGGAAATTAATGTCAAATTTACCAGTCTATAGTTTCTGGAATGTAATCCTTAAAAAAAAAGTCAGGACACATTCCTCTCCCAATATTCCAGAGGCTCCCCCACATTTGGATGATTCCATGGGGATAAGTGAAGGCGATATAATTCTCTTCAAAACTTCCCTTGTTTCCCTGGAATATACTTTGTTTGGACCAGGAAATGAACTATTTTTAAGCAACCATGTGCTCTTATACTATCTTGGGACTTATTTTCCTCTTACCCACATTTTTTTTCTATTTGAAGACCTTTTTAAAAAAAACATGAAAATTGGACAATAAAAGTATTGAATATTTCTCTCTGTTATTTCTACATAACATACATCTGTTTCAATTGTTAGAAATAATATGTCAATTTCTATTTGAGGTACAGTTCATTTTAGAAACTGTCATTTCTTGTCTCTATAGACATTGTAGATGCAAAAATACAGGCAAAGGGTAAACTATGTCCCAAAGCTCCCTGCAGGCTTGTACACAATTGGAGAAAGGAGATGTAAATAAAATGGATAGGTGGAACAGGAGCAATGGCAATGTGGGAAGCGCTAAATTGGGCACAGAAATATGTTTGCGCTGCAGAATCCTAGCCAGCTTGATTTCTGACATGACTTAACAAACACCTGTAACGTGATTTATGCCTATAATTCTACATTGCTAAACTGGTTTCCTATAGTTAATACTGTGTAATTTGTACAGTATAATTTGAATTATTGCCCATTGCTTTTAAGAGTTATCAAGTAATCACAAATTTGATCATTACAAGAGGTTTTATATAATCAAACGTAGTAATGGCTCAAGATCACTCCATTGCCTGTTGCATCATCAAACTTATTTTCCTCCACTTCCATAAAAACACAGGTCTTCCCTCAAAGCCTGTCTTCACTATACTGAAATGAACTATACTTACTTCTATGTCCACACGTTTAGTTATGCTTTTAAGTTATTTTTTCTATGTTCTACGTTTTTCTACATCCTACCCAACCTTCAAAAATCAGTTCAAGCCCCAGCTCCCACATAAAGCATCCTCTGAGGAGGACTCCAACCTCAATAATTATTCTAGCACATTTACTGTAACTGTGGTGGGTAGTTAGAGACATGAGCAGAGCCAGGAAGATGGGCTAGGTATAGAAGGTCACCAGGGCAGAAAGTCCTGGGTGCCTAGCAATGGGCAAAACTGAGAAAACAGGGACCTCATCCCCAGGGTAACCTTTCCTTCCCTAGCATATCATTGGTCATGGTGGCCATTCATATCTATGGTCATGCAGCTCAGACCCTCCTCTGACCTTTCCTCCCCTAGTATGTTACTAGCTATGTGGTAGACTCCACTGAAGGAGAAACAAGGTGCCCAAGAGTGGCCTCATTCAACTCCAGTGTGAGCCCTTGCACAACCACTCCCTT
This sequence comes from Miniopterus natalensis, assembly GCF_054644295.1. NCBI lineage: Eukaryota > Metazoa > Chordata > Mammalia > Chiroptera > Miniopteridae > Miniopterus > Miniopterus natalensis. Next base: position 20,524,621 of record NC_142086.1, on the reverse strand, counting down.
AAGCATTAATCCCTAGGGATAACATCTAAACCTCAGCTGTGTTTCACCTCCAGCCCCAGAAAGCAGCAAAATCAAACAAGTGACACCACAGCTGACCTTAGGACCAGCTGTGATGACTAATGACCCCCCTGTGCTGGCACCAGCCAAACAGTTGAGACCATGACCCTGAAAGGACACACCTGGAAAGTTGATGCGTATTCTATTAAGATCCTGCCCTGGGACCTCCCCTAAAATTCTCACCCTTAAAAGCCCTTAGGCTGGAGGGCCCAGTGCACTCTCCTTCCCTGGAGCAAGCCAGCACCTTTCCCCTCCCTCTCAACTTCCCCCCCAGGCAAGTTGCTTTTACCTTTCTCTCACTTAAACTCCAAGGGCCCTTCTTTTGCTGTAATTTGTTTCCTGAGCCCACTTCTTTTACTGTTCACTTCTTTTACCTCTGTGATTTTTCTAACTAAACTTTCTTTTATCGGTTGAGTCTTGCCTCTGAATTCTTTCCTAGCTAGAACTCAAGTACCGAAATTGCTGAACTGAGGTCCAACTGACCCCACCTGAATGGTGCCATTCTCACCACCAAATAAATCATTTATTAGGCTAAGTGTAGAGGATACAACAAAGGGTAACCGTAGATTTGCCATCTAGTCTTTTATATCTTTAGTGTTCTCTAAAACAAAGATATGGCTGGGAAAATAGTACTTGCACACTAAATGCTTAGCCTATAACTAGGGAGTAGTTAACACTTCAAAGATAACGCTCTGTCACTAGCTGTAAAAATTAGAACCTGGAGGAAGGCAGGGCTGGAGGGAGAGGGATAATAGAGGTTGGCCTTGGGGTGAATTTGAATATGAAAAGTTGAGAAAGAAAAAACCACCTGGTCATTCCTTCTGAGCACAGACAGGAAGATAATAGACACCGCAATACTAAATGATAAAGTCATAAAATTATTCACAAAGAGGCAGGTCTGTGAGAAGCAAAAGGAAACCAGCATTGCTTAAAATGCTAGTAGCAGCAGGAAGCCTACAAGTTGTTTTATATATTTTACATAACTGGACCCTCACAGCAACCTTTTGATGTATTTCTTGTTATTCACACTCTGTAGATGGGGAAACTGAAGATAATAGGTATATGGCCAGTATGGTAGCTGCTGTTTTGTTGCATAAGAATAAATGAAAGATGAAACTTCATTAACTATATTTGCTTTATAAGAAGGAGAAAACAATTTTAAATACCTACATTGTTTTAGAGAGTATGAAATCAAAACATAAACTAAACTTATGACACAGTATTATACAAATATTAGAATTCTCGCAAAACCATAAAGACTGACACATCGAGCCAAAAGTCTTTTCTTTCAGTGAGACATTTTGGCATTAGACAAGTTTGTCCTTCCTCATGAAAAAACATTTCAGAATTCTAACAAATGCAAAGTTAATTCAACTAGGAAATAGGAAAAAAACATCAAAAATAGAAACCTACAGTTTATATTTATTTTTTAACAGATAAAATGTTCTCTTCTCTTCATTTTAGGAAAGCATGTAAATTTTGAGATTTTTCCATCAGCCTTATTTTATGCCATATTTTTTCCAACTTACGTTTTTGTCAAGGAGACAAAGGTCAAAAGACAAAATGTTAGTGCACAAAAGCACTTTATTCAAGTGAGAAAACAAGCAAACAAAAAACAGTCTCACAAACAATCATGCAAACACAGACATATATCTGAAACTGAGTAATTGAAATAATATATACTGTATTTGTAGAAATTTGTGATGAATATTTATATACTGAACTAATATTATCACCAACAGAATTGGCTCCATCATTCAAGAGAGCTTAGAAGACTGAGTGGGAAAAAATGAATCATGGTGAATCATGCAAAGTGGATGAGGGCTCACCTTTAACTTTATTTTTTGAAGCAGCGGCTGGTTCCAAGAAAAGATTGCACAAGAAGAAGAAAACAAACATATTAGACATTAGATAGAGTCTCTAGTAAGAAAATGAGATATGTTAATACTATTAAAGTCTAAAAAATGTATTATTATATGATCAACACACTTTCAATGAATAGGGCCTATAACAAAGAAAATGACAATTGGTTATATTTTGTTAGTACATGATTAAACTTCTTAAATAAGAAAGAATAAAACAGATGGGAGTCTCAGGGCAAATTCCAAACACCACAGGCACCAAATTCCTTTGAGTACTGTAAATCTTTCTCTATTTTCTTCTTAACTCTAAACTTTAGTTAATAACTGAATTAAAGATATACTCACACATAGTTTAAATATATTTCAGATTTTTAAGAACTAAACTATAGCCAATAATGTTTGGAGAAATCACAAGGGCAAGCCACTTGCATTTATTGAGTGTTTATCAAATGCCAGAGACTGAGGTTGAAAACTTTCCATACTTCTTCCACTTAATAACGACAACCTCAAGAAGGAAGTTTTGTGATCACTGCCTGACAAACATGGAAACTGGGACTTTGACAAGTCAAATTACTTGCTGACTGTGACACAGTTGGAAAAAAGCAAATCTGGGATTTGATTCTTGGTGTATCTGACTCTGAAACCCCTTACGCTACTGGGATTTAAGACAAGGAGTCATCAACTGAATTGCAAACATTAGGTCAGCAAAGCCAAATCAAAACAGCATGATTCATTGAACTCCAGCTATTTGGTATTTGGTTAACCACACAGCTGTGAAACTAGAAAACTCCATTACTTCAAATGGCATTATTACCATTAAGAAGTAGAAATTTAAGCTTATTTACATCTAGTGGTAAACACTACTTGGGGTTTGAAGTAAACTTAATGAGGAAGCTATAACAGACCTAAAGGAGAGTTCTTTACTCAAAGGAAGATTTCTAGACAAAATGCATAATTAGAGACCTCTAAACATTTTGAAGTGATATATTCTATTTTGATTTAAATACAATTTAAAAATGAATATTGACAGAGGAACAGGTCTTTTTCACTCTCTAAATGAGGTTAAGATGAAGTGGTAACACATCTCTTAATTGGGAAATAAACAATCTTTACTTTCGCATACTGACCTTCAGTGGCCTCTAATTTAGATTTTAGATCAAGTACTTATGAACTGCATACAGAAAATTTTAATCTACAATTCTTACCATCAAGTTACTTAAAGCTACATAAAAATTTCTAGCAAATCTAGGAATTTGCCAGACTACTCACAGAGAATTTCATTTTTGTTTATGATCATAAACATGATCTTAATAGCATTTATCTTCCACTAGCTCATACAAAAATGTGTACTATGTTTTTAAACTATTTTTTTCAGATAAAAATATATCAAGTAAAGCCAAAAATATTCCCAGAAACCTCAATTAAGTCCTTGCTAAAATCCATTCAAACTGTTTATTCAAAAACTTTAAAATGAAAGTATATGGCTTGAGAGGGAGAATGTTCACAATATTGTTAGGGAGATAGAAGTCAAACTAAAAAGCAAAGATCCAAAATTAAACTACCAGCTTTACTGTGATAATGTTATGATGGAGCAATTCATAATATAACCTATAGACCACTGAAGTCCCTAAAATAATTAATATTAAAGTTTAAAAAATGATTTTTACCAAGAAATGTGTCCCTTTTTAATGAATGAAATAGTTCTACTTTGTTTATTTTTATTATAAAATTGATTTGATACATTTAAAAATATTAGAGATGATATAGATTTAAAAAAAATCATTCTTCCCCAGTGTTAGCTACTGAAATAATCAATGTTAACAGTTTGCTAATGTTATAAAAATTAATTTTTCAATTCTTATAAAAACTAGTAACATATATTTTTGTGTATTTTGTTTCCAAAAACAGGATAATACTATACCTTGCAGTATGCATTTCCAGGTTAATGCATGGAGTTTTAACTCACTAATTTTAATTGTTGCATATATTTCTATTGTGTATATGCAACATGGGATTATTTTTCTATTGATAGACAATTAGGTTGTTTGTAGTATGTATGTATGTATGTATGTATGTATTTAATGGCTACTAAAAACACTGCAATACACATCCTATGCTGTATGCCTCATGTACTTTAGGGGTGTTTTGTTTCTGTAGGATAGATTTCCAAGTCATTTTCATTTTTCAATCCAAATAATCACTGACAAAGATGAAGACCTTAAATATTACAGGTAGTGGGCTTGCGAGTATTTGGAAAGAAATATTCAAGTATATTGAGTGCTATAAAATAAGAGGAAAACAGAAAAAGAGGAAAAGAGAGAGAAACAAAAGTACAGAACCCAGTGTTCCAAATAACTGATACACTGCAAATTCCTAGGATCTTTTAAACCCCAAGGTGATTCATTTGACGTTTCTTTTTTTTTCTTCTTTATTGTTGAGAGTATTACAGGTGTCCCATTTTTCCCACCCAATTGACCCCCTCCACTTTGCTCCCACCCCCTCCCCAGGCCTTCACCCCATTATTGACTGTGTCCATGGGTTATGCTTTTATGCATATAACTTCTCTGGTTAATCTCTTCCCACCCTCCATCCCCCTTCCCTCTTCCCTCTGAAATATGATCATCTGTTGCATGCGTCAATGTCTCAGGATCTATTTAGTTTGTCAGATTCTTTTGTTCATTAGCTGCTTCTTAAAGAAGACCCTTCAACTTTTCCTGTAGTGTTGGTCTGGTGGTGATGAACTCCTTTAGCTTTTTCTTATCTGCGAGGCTCTTTATTTGACCTTCAGTTCTAAATGATAGCTTTGCTGGGTAGAGCAATCTTGGTTGCAGTTCCATGTTTTTTAACACTTTGAATATTTCTTGCCACTCCCTTCTGGCCTGCAAGGTTTCTGTTGAGAAATCAGCTGACAGTCATGGGGGCACCCTTGTAGGTAACTAACTGCTTTTCTCTTTCTGCTTTTAAGATTCTCTCTTTGTCTTTAACCTTTGGTATTTTAGTTATGATGTTTCTTGCTGTGTACCTCTTTGTGTTCCTCTTCTTTGGGACTCTCTGTGCTTCCTGGACTTGTAAGTCTATTTCTTTCCCCAGGTAGGGGAAGTTTTCTGTCATTATTTTTTCAAATAGGTTTTCAATTCCTTGCTCTTTTTCTTCCGCTTGGGCATCCCAATAATTGGATGTTGGACTGCTTGAAGTTGTTCCAGAGGCTCCTTATACTATCTTCATATTTGTGAATTCTTTCATCTTTTTGCTCTTCTGGTTGGGTGTTTTTTGTTTCCTCATGTTCCAAATTGCTGATTTGATTCTCAGCGTCCCCTCCTCGACTGTTGATTCCCTGTAAATTATTCTTCATTTCAGTTCGTGTAGCCTTCATTTCAAATTGGTGCTTTATTATCAGTTTTCTCAGTTATTTCCCTAATAATATGCTTGAGCACCCTTATAAACAAAATTCTGAACTCTGTACCTGTTAGCTTGCTTGGATCTATTTCATTTAGTGCCTCCTCTAGAGATTTCTTCTGTTCTTTCCTTTGTGACATGTTTCTTTGCCTCCACATTTTGGCTGCTTCCAGGTGTTTGTTTCTATGTATTAGGTAGAGATGCTATGTCTCCTGGAGTTTGTAGAGTGACTTTGTGTAATAGGTGTCCTGTAGTGTCCAGTGGCTCAGCCTCCCCAGTCACCTGAGCTGGGCGTTCCAGGTGCTCCCCTGTGTGGGCTGTGTGCACTGTCCTGTTGTAGCTGAGCCTTGGTTGCTGTTGGCATCACTGGGAGGAACTGACTCCCAGGCCAATTGGCTATGAGGACCAGCTGCAACTACAGCCAAAGAGCTACTGTGCTGGAGACACCCCTGTGGAGCAGGATTTACTTCAGTGGAGGTTTGGTGTTCACCAAGTATGCCCCTTGAGTGTGTCACTCATGGATGTGGTAGGGTTGTAATGCAGTGTGGTCGAGTCTGACTACCATGTGCACTGTCTCTGGGGCCTCCCAGAGATGTTTCTTAATATTTACTTTTCAATTAAAAATTCAGTTTTTAATTCTTGATAGAATTTCAGAAGTCTAATCATCAGGAATTATCTTTGTATTGTATTTAAGACTACTCAAAGCTAAAAGGCATTTTTAGATTATGTGAAAATATAATTTGCCTCAATTTCAAATAAAATATTTCAGTGCATCAGTATACTGACTTGTTCACATGAAAATAAACTTTACTTAAAATTCAAATTCATCACTTAACACTTTTAGTCTGAATTCAAAAAGCATTGTCAACATTCTTTAGAAAATTTTCAGACAAATTGTAGTATCTAATATGTAACAGATACAACCAATTTTTAATTAAAATCATTTTCTTATTAAAACTTAGTGAAATAAAAGTAGAGAAGGGAAGTCTTTACAGCTCTCAGTGAAATGGAGATGAATTATTGAAAGTTCTTAAACATTACATGAAGGCAGATAATTTTATTCTTAGATTATTGGGTACATACCAAAATAAAATTAAAAAGAAAACAAAGCTCTATGCCTGTTATGTGTGTGTTCAGGCAGCTAATACTAGACGAGGCTGGTTAATATAATTGGAGAGAGGCCAGGCTACCAGGCTTGTTAGCCCAATTATAATTCTCTGCATATTCAATAAAAGAAGCCAAGATGACAGCAATACTGTCATAAATGTCATGTTCAATACTTGTAAGATTTTCCATTGTCAGCACAGTCCAATTATAAGTCAATAGTAAAGTGCACATTGCACACCACCCAAAAGTGACTGAAAATTATCTTAGAAATACAATTTTAACAGTTCACAGTTAAAGTGAAAAGAAAGGAGGTAAAGGTGCTTTGACCAGAAAAAAGTTTTAGACATGGTATCAACAGTTCTTCACCTTTAAAATAAAAGCACTAAACTATTACTATGACATTATAGGTGTCCACACTATTTTTTCAGAGTTGGTTAGATATAATTATAAATTTGCAACTGATAATAATTATAATACTAACAATGTAAATATTTACACATATAATTTTTAAAGTAAAATCATGTGAATCATAGTAGAATCACCACAGCAATTTAGAGATGAATACTAAATAGTTAGTGAATACTAGTAATCATATTAATAAGGTTTACCTCTAAAATCTCCACTATGAATTATCAAAAAATAAAAGTATAAATTATGTTATCAATTTAGTTAATTAGTTTAGTTAATTAGTTTTGTTGAATCATCAAAAAGTAAAAGTACAATAATGTTATCAATTTAGTTAATTATCAATCATCTGTCTATTTGAAAGGTATTACTAATAATTTTTGAAGAATTGGCGAATCTAAAACAATATTTCGCAAAATAAAGTACAAGGCATAAGGGCATTCTCAGGGGAGTTCAGATAAATTTTAAAACCTGCCTCACAAATTACATGACCTAGTCACATTTTCCCTGTTCTTTTAATTCCTACTTCTTATTTTAAGATTTTCTGTCAAAACAAAATGGGGTATATTTTATTAGTATTTATAATATATCAATAATGTAGAACATACTGGATTTGTGGTTGCCTTTAGATGTGTTTGCTAAAGTTATTTAGCAGTTAAACATTTAGTAAATAGACAGCAAAGAGATGGCTGGTATTTATTCACTCAGAACTAATGCTAAAGCACTATCGATCTTTTCATTTTAAGGTGATGTAAAAATTTTTGAAAAACCTTAATAATTTAGCCAAGTGTTTTTATTCCTCCCCCCATAGCAAATGTATAGGTGAGATTCTTGTTCCCTAAGAGGGAAGTAATATATATACTTAGAAAGCACTTAGACTTTCTGCAGAGAGAGAAGTTCCTGACATCTATGACTTTATATTCAGATATACTAGATGTTTCCCTTGCCCCAAATTTATCTGCAACAACAAAAAGCAACACAAAACAAACTAAAACCCATTCCCATTGTTATAGACTTTAAAATATAGTTTTTAAATATGAAAATGTTATTCTTAGATACATATGTGAAAAATATTTAAAAAGACAATACATTTGCCACTACTTTCTAGGGTAAATGACTTTTTCTAGGTCACAGAGCTATCCAGTAGCAAATTCACAATGCAAACACCATGCTGGATAAACATATTTTTAAACCCACTATATCAAAATGCAATCATTAGATAACAGTATAGCAATATAGTGCTAATCAATACCAGCTGAGTTTGATTCATTTATACAAAGAAGGAAATCACACTGATTTGAAAAGGAAAAGTACTACTACATCTAATCTATCAGATGCCACATTATTACAGTCCTTCAAGATACAGATATTAAAATTGCATTTTAGAGAGCCACCTATATTTCCCTTTTTAAGTTTTTTTTTTCTGTAACTATGTAACACAAAGTTAAACACATTCTTTCACTAGCCACTTGAGAGTTATTTAAAATAACAACTTTCTAGCCAACAACTAACATCATCTAAACACTAGAATTTTCTTCAAAGGCTCATTTAGACTTGAAAAGTTTGAATTTAATTCCTTTCAAAAGTTTTTTTTTTCTTTCTTTCTTAATAACCAAACAATTTTGTATTAGAAAAAATGTGTAAAAGTAATGCTTGAAAAAAATATTGCTAAATAATTATGCCCCAGAGTAACCAAGTATTTGATGCATGGAAATATTTCTTCATACAAATACTGCAGCCAATAAATAAAGAGGAAATAATAGAATTCAAAACCACAATTCTGCAATTCTTATTAAGTTCTTACACATAGTCAGTGATCACCATTTCTGCTAACGTCATTAAAAAGGAGACTATCAAGCATTATATACCTTCTCATAGAAGGACACAATACCATTTAAGGAGAATTTTTGCCAAAATAATCAAATCTGAATAGGATCATGTCTCTACCTTCAACTTCCAATGTCCAATAAACAAAGGACACAAATAAATGACATTAAATCAATTAAATTAGTCAAATATTGAATGCAGGAAGCCACACACAAGCAATTTTCGCATTTGGTTTCTTTAGCAAGTAGATTTCAGGGATAAAATAAAATATCAATTTAAGGGGAGGCTTTTGAGGCGTATCAAACAGGTTCCATGTGTAGACTATGTTGGATACTGACTTGAGCATGAGATATTTTCTGGTACTAAGTAATGACTGTTAATATGTCAGTGAAATAATAGTAGGTGACTTTTTTTTTTTAAATAATTATTTTTTAACAAAATAAAATATTCATGAAGAATAATCTGCTGCCTGGGATTTGTTTCAAAGTAATATTGGGATGAATTCTGTTTATTATATTGTCTATTATGTATATATTCAAATTTTCTGATAAAATTATTTAAAATATTTTAAATATTCAATTAAATATATAGGTTAATTTCTGTTTTAAATATTACTATTTCTCAACATCAATTTTCCTATAATATTATTAAGTATAATAGTGTATATAAAACAACACAGTATTGGCTATACATTGGTTTTTACATTGAATGAGGTCAATTTATCATGTGAGGATCATTTGAGTGAGTGATTTATGGTATGTGCAAAGCAAACAGGCATCAATGAAGTAATATTGGTTTAGGACATTTAGATTTTAAAATGTGGCACATTGTAATTTTCTCTATGAAATAAACATTTTACTTCTAGAGCAATAAAACAGAAGTTTATTTTAAGCTTCTAACAACTACTTTATTCATGTGCATTTGAGAACTAAGTAATCTATAGAGTTATTTCCCATGTTTCCTCACTCTATACATACTGAATAATTGTATGTATCAAAATAACTTATTTTGTATTAAGAGACTTTTCTCTCTACTGTTTTCATGCTTCTAGGATTAATAGTGTACATATAAAACATTTACACTACCTTATTCTATATTTATTTCTTTTGTTCTTGAGACCTCTTTAAACTTTATGAGTCACTATCAATTCATAAATCTCTTTTTCTTATGCTACATTCCATCCTTCCCTGTAGGCTATGACTTTCCACGATAGGTAGAGGGAGAACTTTTAAGGCTTTGTAAAAAATTGGACTCAAACTCATGTCTCTAGAATAAAAACACTTAGATCATGCATTATGTATCAGTCATGCATTATTATGAAATCCATGTGCCACAACAAGAACAAAAGGTTCTCAACAAATAAAGTGCATGGGCATCCTTTGAATTTATATTTTATATGTATGTTACTAAACCAGGAAGCTATTTTAGAAATATCACAAATCAATAACAAATAAAATATAATGTTGCAGGTTAGTTCCATATCATATTCTCCAGATCTTCAGTGAGATGGCCAAGTTTCCTATTTTCTAGATGTTATAATTATACTTGCAGTTTTTTCTATTGAGTTACTATCTTAATTAGAAATTTCTACTCAATAATTTATTTTAAGATATATTTTATTTTACTAATTTAAACATACACAAACTACATGATACTATTATGCCCATAATTAGTAATTGTAAAATAATAAAGCAACTATATATGCTTCTTTGAATACTTTTTTGCCACCAAAGCTCTTCAATGGTCATGTAGAGCCAATAATGGTATGAAATTTATCAATAAGAGTTCACACTCTAAGGCAGAAGATGATATGAGAAAAACCATATGACAAACATTCTTTCCATGTGTATATGCATATATGTGTGTATGTGTATGTATACAGAAAACAATATTATGTGATCATTTTGTATTATCATATATACATATAACAGTTTACTCAGTTCATAGCATACTATTGATAATTAGTACTTTTTATTTTTATCTGGGAAGAATAACTACTGTATTCTGTATAAGTGTTGGGAATGGTTTTCAATTACAGGACCAAACTATCACTAATAACACATTTGTTGACTGATAACAGCTTTGCAATTATTATAATGGATGACCGGGATTCATCGATATAAAAGAAGAGAATCCATACCACCTTGGACTTACATGTAACCGAAGGTTTTACAGCTTCTGCTTAAGAAGAGTAGTGACAGGAGATGTTATAAAGGGCAGAACAGAAAAAAAAAATTGACAGAAATAATCATGTTTTCATGAGACATTTTTTGAGAAGATGTATAGAGAGAGATGTGAAACTAAGGACCATGTGATGATTGGGCTCATAGTATTTCAAGCAAATGGTTATAAAGTAAACATCAACTCCATGTTCCCTCACTACTAATTACTAGATTATGGGTTAATTCTGAAAAAACTGTGCAAATAGAGAATGTGATTAGGAATAATTTAAGGAATGTATTTAATCTGCTCTATTGTTGTTCAGGTAACTAGTTCAACTCCCAGGGAACCCAATGGCAATTAGTGCAGCAGACAAGAAAGTAAGCTTTTGATAAAAAAACAAAACAAAACAAAAAACCCACAAAAAACCCACAAACATGTTGCCCTCTAGTGGATCACCCCAATGAAGAGCTCCAGCAAGGTGAAAGGTGACCTGCAGAATGCTGTGCATCAGCTACTGATCTCATACTGACTTATACCTCAGGTAGCATCATGATTTCCTAAAATTATGTCATCCACAATAAAAGAGCTTAGACCCAGAATACACATGCTTACATACCTTCAGTATTAAGCCATGCTGATTTGAGGAGCAATTAGATGCCTGCCTTTAGTACATCACTTCTATAAACCGTATGCAGGGAATGTGATCATTTAGAAGTGTCATTTTCAAATTCATTAGACTTGATATACAGTAGTTTTTATTGTAATACTGGTTTCCTGACACACAGATGCTGCTTTATTTAAGTCTTAAGGAGTGAACAAAGAAGTCACATTAGTGATTCGATGGTAAACAGGTGGGTTAAGTAAGTATTGGGCTCATGGCATTTGGTTCCAGTGAGTCTTATGGAGAACCTCAGTGACATCTTTTTCCTATGTTCGTCTCCTTTTGCCTTCTATTTAACACTTTCATTTTATATTGATATAGTCAGTGATTTTTGTATAATTTATTTTCCAAAAGAAAATTTTATCAGGTGTTATGTAACTTCGTAGGTCAATAGATATCATTATTCATGCTAATCATAATATGAATTATAGGGTATAAATTGTGGTTCAAGAAATATGATTAACATTTTATTTAAGGGATATTAGCAAACGTTGAGCACTTGAGGATCCACTATGACTAAATCTCAATTAAAATCCTCAGAAACAAGAACAATGAAAGGGGTATTTCTCAGCGATATGATGAGGGTCTCAGAGTTCTATTTTAGGACACATGAAAAAAGTAGCTAATTATGCCATAATCTGATCAAATTCAGGGGCATTAGATATTTTTAGATATATTTTAAAAGTATTATAGAAGGAAACAAGGTGGCGGCGTAGGTAAGAGCAGTACCTGCTGCCTCCACAATCACATCAAAATCACAACTAAACACAGAACCACCGTAGCTCACAGCCTCCTGAGATCCGGCTGCACAGAAGCCCCACAGCCAGGGAGCTGAAGCACCGAGAGGGGAGGAGGGGCGGAGACGCGGGCGGGTCGGGGCTGGATCCTGGAGAATGGGCAGCGGGCCCACACCCGGTGCCGCGGTTGAAACATGGGAGGGAATCACGGGGGCAGAGGTTTCCCGGAGGAGTGAGGGGTCCCAGCCCCACAGCAGGCCCCAGCCCAGGGCTCCAGGGCCGGGAAGAGACGTCCCCACAACTCCGGGCTGTGAAACCAGCGGGGACTGTCCCTGAGGGTGGCGGAGGCTGCGGGAGCCCCAGCAGCTCCTCTAAAGGGCCCGGCACGGACTCACTCGGATGCTCCCTCTGAGCCCAGCGCCGGGCAGCAGCCTGAAAGGACCCGGGACACTCGGGGGGAACTAACCTGCCTGAGATCCGGGCGAGAGCTGGAGGGCGGCTTCCTCCCGGGCAGAAGGGCTGGCGGAGGCCATGGCTCCTGTGGCCAGTCCTCCCCGCACACAACCGGCAGGCAGGCGCCATGTTTGAGTCGCCAGCACCTGACTCGCACCTTTGGCCCCGCCCCGTGATTCCCGGAGGCCCCGCCCCTCCCACCTGCAGCTCATCCAGGCCATTTCCAGGGGCTTTTCTGTGCAAGTGGCCTCTGGAGCCTCATGCTTAGGACTTTCCTAAAATCTCTCAAACAAGCAGCAGCGGGCCCATATGGCTTGATAAGCAGCCCCAGCCTGGGACTAGCGGCAGCCTGCACTGGCTCATAGCTGGGCCTCTCCTGGGCACCGCCAAGCCCAGCACAAGTAGCAGCCAACTACGGTTTGCTGTGTAGCTCATGCTGGGTGGCCCTGGGCAAGGCACTGGCAGAGGCTGACTTTGCACCTCCCGGGAGGCCCCAGAGACAGTGCACCTGGTGGTCAGACTCGACCACGCTGGATTACAACCCTACCACATCCACGAGTGACACACTCAAGGGATGCACTTGGTGAACACCAAAGCTCCGCTGAAGTAAATCCTGCTCCACAGGGGTGTCTCCAGCACAGCAGCTCTTTGGCTGTAATTGCAGCTGGTCCTCATAGCCAATTGGCCTGGGGGTCAGTTCCTCCCAGTGATGCCAACAGCAACCAAGGCTCAACTACAACAGGACAGTGCACACATTCCACACAGGGGAGCACCTGGAACGCCCAGCTCAGGTGACTGGGGAGGCTGAGCCACTGGACACTACAGGACACCTATTACACAAAGCCACTCTACAAACTCCAGGAGACATAGCAGCTCTACCTAATACATAGAAACAAACACCTGGAAGCAGCCAAAATGTGGAGGCAAAGAAACATGTCACAAAGGAAAGAACAGAAGAAATCTCTAGAGGAGGCACTAAATGAAATAGATCCAAGCAAGCTAACAGGTACAGAGTTCAGAATTTTGTTTATAAGGGTGCTCAAGCATATTATTAGGGAAATAACTGAGAAAACTGATAATAAAGCACCAATTTGAAATGAAGGCTACACAAACTGAATAAAGAATAATTTACAGGGAATCAACAGTCAAGGAGGGGACGCTGAGAATCAAATCAGCAATTTGGAACATGAGGAAACAAAAAACACCCAACCAGAAGAGCAAAAAGAGGAAAGAATCCACAAATATGAAGATAGTATAAGGAGCCTCTGGAACAACTTCAAGCGGTCCAACATCCAATTATTGGGATGTCCAAGCGGAAGAAAAAGAGCAAGGAATTGAAAACCTATTTGAAAAAATAATGACAGAAAACTTCCCCTACCTGGGGAAAGAAATAGACTTATAAGTCCAAGAAGCACAGAGTCCCAAAGAAGAGGAACCCAAGGAGGTCCACAGCAAGACACATCATAATTAAAATGGCAAAGGTTAAAGACAAAGGGAGAATCTTAAAAGCAGCAAGAGAAAAGCAATTAGTTATCTATTAGGGAGCACCCATACGACTGTAGCTGATTTCTCAATAGAAACTTTGCAGGCCATAAGGGAGTGGTAAGAAATATTCAAAGTGATGAAAAACAAGAAACTACAACCTAATTGCTCTACCCAGCAAAGCTATCATTTAGAACTGAAGGTCAGATAAAGAGTTTCACAGATAAAAAAAGCTAAAGGAGTTCATCACCACCAGACCGGTACTTCAGGACATGTTGAAGAGTCTTTTTTAAGAGGAAGCTAATGAACAAAAGAATCTGACAAACTAAATAGATCCAGAGACATTGACACATGCAACCGATGATCATGTTTCAGAGGGAAGAGAAAAGGGGCATGGAGGGTGGGAAATGGTTAACCAAAGAAGTTATGTGCATATAAGCATAACCCATGGACACAGTCAATAACGAGGTGAAGGCCTGGGGAAGGGGTGGGACCGAGGTGGTGGGGGTCAATTGGGGGGGGGGAATGGAACACCTGTAATACTTTCAACAATAAAAATAAATTTTAAAATAAAGTACTATATAAATGAATCAAGAAAACAATATAAGCCATATTTCTGCGTCAAAATAGTCTTAATACACATAAATAGCAATTGAAAAATAATTGATATTGTCTGAATCAGATCATATGGAGAAAGGATGGAAAACAGTATTATGAATTCAGTTTTAGAAAATCTATTTGGCATACTCACTGCATCTTCTGCATTTTAGCTTTGTGGAAACATTATTTAGAAGGCTATCAATAATTTTTCCCAAATGAGTATCTATCTTAGGGCAAAGTTACTTCAAACATTGTCCATTATTAAAATATGACGACAAAATGGAAAGGGGATTTGCAGAGATACAAAAACTCTTTTAATTATAAAATACATAGTTACAATGTACTAAACAAGCCACTATGTATTTTGCATATGGAAGGTTAAAAATATCTACAAATGTCATGAACTGTCTTGTCTCTAGTGTAGTGCAAATACATTAGAGGAAAGGCTAGAAAAAAAGGGTACAAACACAAATAATAAACTGAATTTCAAGATCCATTCAAGAAACCCAGTATCATTATTTTATATTGATATTAGTTTCAGGCAATTTGAAGTTATAGCCAAAACACCGCTATCTGGAATGAGCTTTTACACTGCAGAAAAAGACAAAACATTTTTGACCAAGACAAGTAAGTTATACAGAAATATATTCTGGATATTCACTTTCCCAGTAGCTGGGATTGCTACAGAGAGCAGGTAGAAGACTAGTTCATACTGTGTGACAGGTAAGCTAACTGCTAGTTTTGACTTGTAAGATAATGCTGAACTGGTGAGTATTATGTGCTTTTTATCTCAAATATCACTAGTTATAAGGTTTTAAATATACACTTGAAAGATAATCATAATGATGTGAGTTTATAGTTAAATAAAATACCTAATTTTTAAGATCATAGGTTATTATTTTTGCTATTTTTTGATTTTTTTTAGAGCTAGTGCATTGGATTTGAAGTTGAATGTCTGTGACAGACACAATGAGAAAATGATAATTTTAGTTCTACATTTTCTATGATCGCCTTGAATGAAAGATATATTCAAACCCACCAACCTGGTCTAGAATATACATTTGAAAAGGTAAGAAACCTACAACCAACAACATCACTAAATCAAGTTGAAAATGAATTCTTAAAATAAGAAAGTGTTTTTTACAGACAATGTTTTACCTGAAATTTTGTAAATCTCACAGTTGGAAAAGTAATTGAATGCCTTTTTGAATGTTTCCATATCTGTCATTGTGTAGAGTTCACAAAGAAACTCTGAGGTCAGACACTGTTAATACTAAATTGTATGTGTAGAAATTGAGGCCCTAAGGACAATACAAGATTTTCTCAATAGTACCCAGCTATTTGGGAGAGGAATTGGGAAGGTTCTAAACCTTCCAACTCCCAGCACAGGGACTTTTCCCTCACATCATATATCCTGGTTCCTCTTATCTATGGAATAAATTCCAAGTAACCACGAAAGAAAACGTTTGTGTCATCATGATGCTATTTTTCATAATTTCACAAACCATTTTATATGTACATATTAATAAACATGTTGAGAACTCCCAACAATTTATAGGAAAATATATTTTAGACAGAAAAAATAAAATCTATTCTAAAAAGTTTTTAATAGTTGAACTGCAAGTAAATTTACTCAGGTTGTTTGCATTTGAATCTACTGTTAAATCTAAAATCCTGCCTGGGATAATTTCAGAGAATCAGAGAATCTCAGAGTTAGAAGTTTCCATTAAAGGTTATGTGGTCTAACCCCCTTCCCAGCGTTGATTATCAAATACTGTGAACTCTATACAGAAGAGAAGAAACAGCTATTGAGCAGCATAAAATGTAACTGTTCATTAAATTTAAAACTCTAAAAGCATTACTTAAAAATTCAAATGAGGAAATTACAATTGAGTACTTCTACTCACTCTCTCAAAACAAGGTCTGACCTTGAGTCACTCCCGTGCGTCAGCTGAAAGCCAGTGGAAGACCCCTACGCAGGATGTTTTTCCCAAAGATGTGCAGCCAATACTAAACTTCTCTTAATGTTTCCACCAAGGAAACAATTTTGTAGTCATAGTTCTTCATAAAAACTGAAAACAACATAAGATATCGCCATCTTTCCATTTTAGAGACATAGTTTGAGGGTAATTCAAGTCAGGATAACAGATATTTATCGAACACTGAGGGATGACATTGTTCTGGAACAAACAGTATGATTAAGACAAGACCTTTGTCTTCAGAGACTTTATTGTCTAGAAATGGAAACAAACATATAAACAAGTAATTCAGGAGAAACCTAAGTGTAAAACTAGGCCATGTCAGGAGCAATGGGATTACATTTTAGAAAAATCAATTCACCAGCTAAAGAAAGTGGTTTGGGAATCTAGAACAAGGAGAGAGGTCTTCCCAGGCAGCTGCGCCCGGCTGCTTGCAGAGCTGTGGAGGAGAGAAGGACCGTGGTGTGGGCGGGAGGACAGCTTTTAGCTCGCTCGGCTGTGGAATTGGAATAGAAAATGTGTCTTCTATTGACGTGCTCTACTACTTCTTTACATAATGTATGTGAAATGTTCTACATTATGTTCATTCCATTTTCCCTTCCAATAGACCCAGCGATGGAAGGAGTAAGGAAGGAACGGGCATTGATTTCATTTCCCAAACGGAAAGTAACTGGCTGGAGCACTCAGGTAACACACTTTACGGGCTATGGAACACCGCATTTCAAGGGAGTGTTCAGATGCAGGCAAACACAGCATACATTGAAGCTGGCAATACGGTAACAACTCCTCCTTAAAACCCCCTAAAACCTCCTCTTCAAAGAGATTTATGAATAATGTGAACTAAATAATTCATGGGATTGCAGATGCCAGTCCACGTAGCCTCTCCTCTTTCAAGGTTTCAGTTTGTAGAACTGTGATCAAAAGCCTTCATCAGTCTTGATCGTTGCATTTGTCCTTACTCCAAACAAGCCGCATTTGCATGTGAATGTTTTTCATTGAAATGAGATATAGAATATGCCAGCCAAAGCCCAACTAAAAGGCATTTTTATGCCATTTAAATTCAGTCAAATTAAAGGCTGAATGCAACCTAAAAGGTCTGCTCTCAGAACAGCAATTTGACACATCATAAATAAGAACCACTTTTTGTTAGCGCAGATTCAGCACATGTCAGAAAATCATACACAGTCATATTAACAAAGTGCTGCTTCTTAGGGCAAAATAAACTGTAAGGAAACCTTGTATGTAAAGCAGCAGAGCACACAAACAGAGAGTGTAATACAGTGTCACTGGTTCAAAGTTGACAATTTTCACTGACGTTTACAGAAAGGGACAAATAACATTTTAACATGCTTGAATGACAAGAGAAACTGTCAAAAATAATGGTTTTTTTTTGTTTAAAATTTAAGCTAAAAATTATGTCTAGGAACAGGTGAATGAATACATTGATTGCCATGTAAAGTAGCTTTGACTCATCCACTTAATTCTTGGTCTTCAACAGTGAGACCTGGAACATTTGTGAAATCATAAACTAAAAAACCACAGTAGAGTTGAAAAATATCAACTGTTTGAAAATGTTATAAATACTTTTTTAAAGACCTCAGTGATGTGTGAACCTGTATTTTTACTGAAGTTTATGAACAGATGTTATGATGAATTTTCTAGTTCCCATTGCCTAAAAGAAAATATCATTGAATAAACACATATTGAGAGATTTTTACATGAAAATTGATAATTGCAGTGCATGAAAAAAGGCTAGAATTCAAAGGTTAAAAAAAAGTTATATTAAAACAAAAACCAAAGCAAATAAAACAGACTCTCCATAACTTAAACTGTCCCAGATATTCAACTTTATTTATTTATTTATTTTTAATTCTTCCATGTGCAACCTCTGTATATTTTGGGCCAGCCCATCTATTCAATCTTCTCTGCAAACACCAAGTTCATTATTACTTTTGTGTCCTCAATAACATTAAGAATAGCGCTGAAGATTGCAATTTCACATGAACTGTCTCCATGATGGCTCTAAAAGTAGCTTTATTTATATTTGTAACTACATCCTTCCTATGTACTAAAGAGATCTGAAATGATTAGAGTATAGGATGGTGACTTTCAACCAGTGTGTTGCAAGATTTTTTAAAACATGCAGTACCTGACTAGTCAGGGGCACTGACCTCTTAGATTGTCAAAAAAATGACAACAGCCAACACAAACATCCAGTGTGAGTGAATAAAAATTATATCTTTGGGACAAATCCTATTTTTTGGTGTGTCGCAGAATTTTAGTGATTAGTTTCTGTGTGCCATGAGAAGAAAATGGTTGAAAATCACTGGTATAGAAAATATATAACACCTCAGGTAATGTACAGAAAAATCTCTAGACATCAGATATCTGTACCTAGACATCAGATATCTAGACATCAGATATCTATTCACATCAAATACCAGAAATTCTAAAGGCAGAAAAACAACTATAACTATTTCATCCCACTACCAGCAAGTGACAGAAAGTCAAAAGTATTAATAAAGTGTGTTTCCAAGTCCTCTTTTTGTAAAATAGAAAAGCTTTCCATAAAACCCTTCACATCTGGTTATGCTGATTCTTACGATATATGCCATATGGGTGGGGAGTATTGGCAAGTAAGGAAAAATCTGGATTACTGTTATTTTAATTCTTATTCAAGTGCATGCTTGAGTTAGAAAGATTAAAATATGCACAAAGGAAATCTTATTTTTTAAAAGGCAAATCATACTGATAAATTGTTTTAAAAATGCTAAACTAGAGAGGTTGTATTTTTTTAAATAGATTTCATTTTTATTGTTGAAAGTATTACAGATGTTCCCCTTTGTCCCCCACCATTGGCACCCTCCACCCTACTCCCACCCCACCCCACCCCTTCCCCACACTATCATTTGTCCATGGATTATGCATATTTGCATATAAATTCTTTGATTAATATCTTCCCTCCTCCCCCCTTCCCTCTGAGATATGTCCATCTGTTGCATGTTTCAATGCCTCTGGATCTATTTTGTTCATCAGTTTATTATGTTCTTTAGATTTTATATATGAGTGAGATCATGTGATACCTGTCTTTCTCTAACTGGCTTATTTCACTTAGCATAATACTCTCCAGTTCTCTCCATACTGTCCCAAAGGGTAAGAGATCCTTCTTTTTTACAGCTGCATAGTATTCCATGGTATAAATGTCCCACAGCTTTTTCATCTACTCATCTACTGATGGGCACTTGGGCTGTATTTTTTTTTTTTTTTTTGCTAAAAATTGTAGAAAAGTATAGGGGTTTGGGTGTCTCCAAGATATAACATTGAAATCTTTTTATACATCTACATAGCATTAAATTCATCTGCACAATCTCAAAATGTGCCTTGTTTCCTGGGTATGTAACCTTTTCCATGTAGATGTTATTCTTCAGGTAAAAAAAAAAAAAAAAGCAATGAAGTAGGAAAGATATACACACATGTAATAGGGGTACTGGCTTCTATCCTTATTGAAATTTCCTAACTATATCAACTCTATTTTTCAATGCCTATTTTATAATAAAGTCATATAATGACTTAATCTTCCTAGGAAATTTGTATTTTGGTGAACCAAGAAAATAATGGTACTCTATAGAGGGAAATGTAGAATATCTAAGAAACTTCATCAGATACATCAGTTATAAATCATAGCTACAGAGAACTAGCAATTCCACAATTTCTTTGAAAATGTTATTATTTTATTTTGTAATTTTAGGGCTAAATATTTAGTAAAAAATCATAAAGTACTTTGATACTATTATAAAGTATATAAACTATAAAACAAACCTCTAAAGTATATAGAATATACCTATACTTGTATAAATTCAAATATGTATATATATATAATTATAGCTTTGTCATTCTATAAGTAAATATCCACTAGAATATATTGGCTATAAAAATTACTTAAACCACTTTTTCTTTGTTCTGATCTAACAAATATAATATACATTTTAATAGGTTTCAAGATTTCATCATGAAAATGAAAGAGAAATAAGCAAGGTTTTTTGTGATGACCTAGATTTTCTTCTCTCCCTATACCAACTTGTGAATTGCTTATTCAGATATTGAAAAATGTATATATTTTTCATATTTCAGTAATGTCATCAATTCTAAAGCAGATGCATCCGTATGTAAATAATTATCATAAACAAGTCAATATAGGGAAAATATCCAATATGCTGGGGAAATTAGGACAATTCTGATGCAAAGGTACTGACTTTATAGAAAAATAACAAGGAATGTCTTGTGGCAGAAAACACAATATATCAGTGGGAATGCGAATGCTAATGAGAGGAAGCCAAGGACTAGGGATATAGCAATGTATACTGCAAGCAAACACTGATGAGGGCAGATGTGGAAAAATGATTATCAACTTTAGACCCCTAGAGCAACATGAATAAAATCACATCTTTGTGTTCTGGGAAATAAAACAGGCAACTTGGATAGAAATAAAGAGAGGCTTTAATTATCTAAAAGTAAATTGGGAGCAACCCATGATAATACTGAAGTGGGGTTATTATAGAACACAATGTAGAGTTAATTCAGAAATCAGTTTGTTCAAAAACATCAACAGCTGGGTTTAATAATGGACAAGATGAATCAGAAATGAATAAAACCTTGAGATGGAAGATTATCTGAACAGCTCTAATCATAGTATTAGATTTACTAAGGAAAATAAAATGACAATCTACATAAGGAACTTATTTGTGTGAATATAGTTTTAAGCAATAGTAAAGAGAAAAACTGAGGTCATATGAACAGTTAATATACATATTTCAGGGAGACTTATTCTCGGTCTTATGACACAATGAGAAAATTATATGAATAAGAAGGGATTTGCTACAAATAATCAAAGATAAAATGTGAGGGGGAAAAGCCACATCTAACTCTAGAATAAATTTTTCAGAGTTAAATTAGACTCCAATTAGCTTCTTTTTTCTTAGGCCTTTGAATGTGAGGGTTGGGGTCAGATACCAGATTTCTCAGACTGTTAACAAATACATGAGCCTAGCTTACAAATGGCAAGAGGTTCTGTGGAACAAGTTCTATTTAAATATCTCAGCATGTGGAGCTCAAGGGAACATATAGTGAAGACCCCAAAGGGTTTACAATCAGGAGCTGACACCTTGTACTTATAGACAAATTAAAAAATCATCATGGAAAAAATTAAAATTACAGAAATAGGTTTTTGCCAGATTATTGATTTTTTTCATTAAATTTGCCTACACAGTGTCTCCTGTAATGTTCATGTAACACATCTACTCCCTAGAAGCATTCAACTCCAGGTCTAGAATGCCAACCCTCATCACTTACTGATATAAATGAGCAAGATATGTCATCTCTCTCTGCCACAAATTCTTCATCTCTAATATGGGACAATAATAACAGTATCTGACACATATAATTATAATAAAAATATAAATTATTCAATAATATATAAAGCACCCAGAACACAGTCTGGTACATGCTAAGGGTGCAGAAACTGTTTTTATTGCACCATTTATGGCCTCAAATAGAAATTATCTGTGTCCTTGCTCTCCCTTTATTGAGGGCTTGGTTTTCTATGCTCACTATTAAGAACTCATTTCCTCATACAGAACTGGGTGCTTAGTAGGCACTCCGGAGTTTCTGAATAAATAAATAAAGATACAATAGCTACTATGTCTCAAGCACTTTACTCTGAAGAAACAAAGGTTGAAAACAACAAGATCTTTGACAATTTTTCAGTATATGATAATGTTATTTTGAATGACCTTGTCCTTTGCATCGGCCTTGAGCACATTAAAAAAAAAAAAAAAATAGAAAGCCAACGTATCCTAAAAAGTGATATAAGATTCTTAAGGCACCTTTTCAATTTATCTAATTTTGTTATTTTGTTTTGCAAGAAAAAAGCCCCAAGTGTAAGGTAAGTAAGAAACAATCGAGGTAACCGTTAATTTTAAAGTAGAAGAGGAAAAGGGCTCATGTAAATATGTCACATAATTACCATATAAGTTGATCTTGTTTTAGACATATTTAGAGTTGCTTGTCTTCCCACCCCCACCCTGTCACCTGGAGAAAAGGGCAATATACCCTCTTTCAAAGAAATGCCTGCTGAGCGTCCCTATTGCTCTTTGTTATTGCAAAACTAATTGTCTAATCAATCCTTTCCTCATCTAGCATATTCGATATATAATGTGAGTTCCCTGCTTTGAAAAGGATCAGCCAGGTTCTCTCAGAAATGCTTGGGTAACTTAGAGGAGGTGATCAGTGAGAGCTGAAACTGAAACATTTTACATGGTACGTAGTTGAAGTCAAACCAGAAAGAAAATAGAAAATGGGCTAGGAAAGGGAAGATAAAGATGATAGGTTTCTTGGAAGCGCCTTGGTTCTCTCCTTCCAGAAACACATTTGTACTACTCCCTAGATTTCTTGGATTTCCATTCAGTAATCCCATTGCTCCATAGGAAGCAATGTGAATGTGTCTCAGTTTCATGAAAACAAAAGGATCCTGAAAACAAACAAACAAACAAACCAAAAAAAGTGTTCAAATAGAAAGACCCAGGACTGAAAAAAGATGTGCCATCATACACATTTAAAACACAAAAGAAGAAAACACCTACCATGAAGTAGTTATGAAGTCTAGGTAGTGTAGTACTGACTTATCTAAAGTATACGTTTGATGAGTGAATCTCCTGGGACTTAGGCTTTATTAAAAGCAAGTTGACTCATTTCAAAAAAAATAATTTAGAATCCTGCATCAATTATTCAGGGCAGTACTGGCCAGTAGAACACTTCTTACGGAGTAAACACAGAAGGTGTTCAGGAAACACTATTGAATTTTGAATGAAATGTTCTTGCTACCCTGCATAGTTTAAAACTGCATTATGATGAGAGATAGGCATTCTGGGTCATTCAGGCTTTGTTGAGTGTGAATAGGAACAGATTTCAAAGAGACTTTGATTCTTGCAATGCTTATGTCTTATTACTCAATATTTCTTTTCAGCCATATAGATCCATATCTCTTATTTCAGTTAGTTCATTTTCTTTTGTATCTAGGCCCTTGTAGCTAGGTCATATGTGTAACTGGGGAGTAAAACACCACAGAAACTGAGGATCAGGAATTACAATTGTGTTCAGAATACTCAGGTTATGGTCCTTCACCCCATTTGAAAACAGAAAGACTTTAATAAATCATTTGCCCTTGTGTTGATAAACTGATTATCCTCTTAGTATGAATGGATTTTAGACATTTTATATAGTAAGTGTGTACATATAAGTCTTTAATCTCTATGAAGTGGAACTCTGGAGTCACTAAAATATTAGTCATCCAGAAGCTGAGTAGAGAAAAGTATAGGATAAATGGAGGAGTCCTGAATTTTCACTTTTCTTAATGCTAATTCTGTAAACCGCCCAAATGACATTTAGCTCTTCGAGTTTTGAAGAAAGGGCTCCATGACAAAAATATTTTATCAGTTTTCATCAACTTGAATAAAAACTGATCACATTTTTGGCAACAGAGGAAGAAAAGTAAGACTAGTACCAGTAAGTAAAATTTCTATAGTTGAAAAATTCAGTTGAAAGTATCAATATAAAGACATATATACGTGTGTGTGTGTGTGTGTGTGTGTGTGTGTGTGTGTGTGCGCACTGCCACAGAAAGGGTTAGGAACAATGGCAAATCTAGTAGCAATGAGCAACTGTAGTATCATAATTGAGATCTATAAATACATTTCTGTGAAAATAAAACAGGACTTCTCAAATAGTGTTTGGGGGGGGGAGGGGGGGAGCAAGAAACGTACCTTCCAGAAAGCTAAAAAGCCATGAAAGTCTACTTATTTTATGTCAAAAGAATTGAAGATTCACTCACTGGTTAAATATGGGGCTACCTGAGTAATTACTCTGATGGATTTAAACACATCAAATATGCTTAAGTTTATGAACACATACTGATCTCCAAAATGAAGCAAACACATAAACAAACAAACTAATCTACAATATGCCAGGAGCCCAACTAGTTATTTTTAAACTGTCTAAAACAAACTGAAAAAAAGGAACCAAGCATTTATTCTACTTTTCCTATATGAATAATACCTCAGGAAGACAAATTGTAGATACAATTAAGGGACAATGGTAGGGTTAGAATATCACAGTTAGCTTCTCTAGATGTTGAGGCTCTGGTAAAGATGGCAGTGTACATAAAAGTGGTACTTGAATCCTCCTACAACCACATCAGAATTACAACTAAGCTAAAGAACAACCATCATGTCAAACCACCTGAAATCTAGCTGAACAGAATTCCTGTAACTAAGGATATAAAGAAGAAGCCACATTGAGACTGGTAGGAGGGGCAAAGACACAGAACTGGCTAATCCCATACACACATACATATGGCAGATAAAAATTGGGAGAGAGAGCTCTGCTGTGGAGGTTCCCTCTGAGAAGCGAGGGGTCCCAGCCAAACACCAGGATCCCAAGCTCAGGGTTCCAGTGCCAGGAAGAGAAATTCCTACAACTTCTGGCTGTAAAAACCAGCAGAGATTGTAGCTGCATGAGACAGAGGGCTCCTTGAGTCCCAGGCCAATATGTTAAAGGGCCCATGTATAGACTTACTCAGACTCACTTGCTCTGAGCTCCTTCACTGGGGCAGCAGTTCAAAAGGCACAAGAGGCATACTGGGAAGAACTAAACTGTCTGACATCAGGCGGAGAGCTGGAGAGGCAGCTTTCTCCCAGACAGAAGTACTGGCAGAGGCCACTGTTCCTTTTCTGTGCCCCCTACCCCCACTCCAACAAAGCCGGCAGGCAGGCACCATATCTGAGTGTCCATGAACCTGGCTCAATCAGCCTGCCCTGGTGATTCCCTGAGACCCAGCTGCACCCAACCTGTGGACCATCCCAAGCTCTTTCTAGTGGCTTTTCCATACAAGTAGCTTTTATTAGCTTATGCTTTGGACATACTAAACTCTCTCAAGCAGGATTTAGTCTCATCATATCCCATACCTCTCAGTAAGTGATCCCAGGCCCAGCACTAGTGGCAGTAGGCCTTGGTTTGCAGCTTGGCCCTTCCTGGGCACCTCCAAGGACAGCACAAGTAGTAGACACCTACAGATTGCTTTGTAGTTCATATGGAGTGGCCTCAAGAAGGGCACAGATTACAGCTCACCTTGGCCTGAACCTCCTGGGAGGCCCCAGAGCCAGCATACCCAATGGATAGCTTCAGACCATGCCAGAGAACCACCCAACCACCTCCCAAGTGACAAACTCAAGGGGCAGACTCAGTGAGCACCAGAGCTCTGCTGAAATAAGTCCTGCTTTGTGGGGTTGGCCCTGCACAGCTCACCCTCCACAGTGGCTGTAGTCAGTTTCTGCAGCCAATCACCCTGGGAGTAAATCCTTCCCATTGAGATGCCAACAGCAATCAAGGCTAAACTACAATAGGAGGGTGTACACAGCCCACAAGTGTGTGGGGGGCACACCTGGAGTGACCAGCTCAGGCGATCGTGGAGATTGTGCCACTGGGCCCTACAGGACATCTACTACATAAGGTTACTCTACCAAGCTTGGAACATAGCAGCTCTACTTGATACATAGAAAAAAACACAGGGAGTCTGCCAATACATACAAGAAAATAAATATGTCCCTAATGGGCAAATAAAACAAAACTCCAGAAATAGAACTAAACAAAATGGAGACAAGCAACCTACTAGAGGCAGTGTTCAAAACATTGGTTATGAAGATGCTCAATGAACTTAGTGATAACCTCAAGAGCATAATATTGGACCAGTCAGAAATGTAGGCTACACTAACTGAAATGAAGAATAATTTACAGGGAATTAACAGTAAATGAAGGAGAGAATCAAATCGGAAATTTGGAATATAAGCAAATAAAAAGCACCCAATTAGAACAGCAAAAGGAAAAGAAAAAAAAAAGGATCCAAAAAAATGAGGATACTATATAAAGCCTTTGGGACAACTTCAAGTATACCAACATTTGCATCATGAGGGTGCCAGGAGAAAAGAGATAACAAGGAGTTGAAAACCTATGTGAAAAAATAATAACAGAAAACTTTTCTTACAAGGCCAGGAAGTGTATAGAGTCCCAAACAAGATGAACCCAAAGAGGCTCACACTAAGACATCATAATTAAAATGCCAAATATTAAAGACAGAGAGAATCTTAAAAGCAGCAAGAGAAATAAAATTATCTACAAGGAAGCTCCCATAAGATTGTTGGCTGATTTCTCAACTGAAACTTTGCAGATCAGAGGGGATTAGCACAAAATATTCAAAGTGATAAAACGCATATGATTTCACTTATAGGTGGAATCTAAAAAACAAAATAAAAAACAAAAACAGACTTAGATTCATAGATACAGAGGACATTTTGACAGTTGCCTGATGGGAGGAGGATTGGGGGGATAAGTAAAAAGGTGAAGGGTTTAAGAAGTACAAAACTGGTAGCTACAGAATAGTCATGGTGATGTAAAGTATAACGTAGGAAATGTAGCCAATAAAATCTTAATAACTATGTATGGTGTCAGATGGGTATAAGATTTATCAGGGTGATCACTTAGTAAGTTATATAATGTCTAATCAATGAGTTATATACCTGAAATAAATGTAATGTATATCAATATCTATAATATATAAATATATATAAAGATATGTTGAAAATATGAAACTTGATTGACCATAGGTTGACAACTGTTGCAGCCATGTTAGGAGAATACAGGGATCTAGTCTAATACTTTTATAATAATAGCTTAAGTCTCTTGCTTGTGGACCAGATAAAAAGAAAGTGAAAATGCTAGCAAGGGGCTGAACAAGAACAGCCTAATAGGAGGAGCAAGCAAAACAAATGTGCAAAAAGAAAGGGGAAAGGAAAAAGGAATGGGCAGAGAATAAATCAGCTACCTTCCTGACTGCCACCCAGAAATGTTAGCATCTTGGGATGGCTGTCTACGAAGATGGGAGAAATAAAAAAAAGACAACATAAAGTAAGGAATGCCTGTGAGGCTGGAGAGGAAGACTTTCAAGAAGAATAAAGGCACATTTGCAAAAGTTGCAGGTGGCACAGCCCCATACTATCCAAAGCATAAATATGCTTAGGCCAGGAGTTTTTTTGTTTTTCCAGCAGCAGCTATACCAGGTGACAGATAGAGATGATATATATACTCAGATACACGTACCTGGTGTTGTACAACAGACCGATTTACCAACTCACATAAATAAAAGAGGACTAAGTGGTAGCAGTAGGTAAAGAAAATGAATAAATGAAAGTTGAGGAGACCTCTATCCAAAGCTTCATTATGAATCCTGATAGGATTTATCAGCTTAGGACCTGATATACAGAGAACTGTAGGAAAAGTGACTGAAAAGTTAGGTGGACATGTGCAGTTCATAAAATGATGACACAAAACGGAATGCTATGTGTGTGTGTGTGGTGGTATAAACGCATGGCTGCCAAGTCTTTGACATTCATCCCATGGAGATGTGGGTTTATATCTTTATCCTTCGTATCTGAGCAAACATGGGGCCTCTTCTCCCAATAGAATACAGCTTCATGACTTCTGAGGCAAGGAAAGCTATGCAGCTCCCAGCATGCTCTCTAGAAAACATGCTTTTGGAAGACTGAGCCCTCACATGAGTTTGTTTTCAGGCCCCGATGGGACAGACGCCAAAGGCCCCAGGCGTGGCAACTGTGAGTGAAGTTATCTTGGACCCCACAGACCAGCTCTCTGTCAGCTGAATATAGGTGAGTGACTTTCACTGATGTCATAAAAAGCATAATTCCCCAATACTTGATCCTCAAAATCATGAAATTTAATAAAACTGCTGTTGTCTTAAGCTATTAAGTTTTACAGTACATGATTAGGCAAGCTGAGATCCCAAGGTCTGATCAGAGGGAATGATGGGTCAGCCCTGCCTACAATTGATCTTACTTTAAGTTCCTATTGAATCAGTAAACAAACAATACAAAGATACAAATGATTGGGTAGAGAGAGGCAGCCATTCGATGTTACCTTAGTTCCTGAACAAAGCACACACACTAAGTTCAGTGACTACTGCATAGCAAAGGAGAAAAGAAATCACTGCCTCCCTGCCGTTTTCCTCTTATGTTAGTTTTAAATATGTTATTTGAGCTATGCAAAATTATGTACATGCACAAACATAAGTTATAAAATATTATACAATAAATAAGAGGAATGCACCAGCAACCCAAGAAATAGAACATTACAATAATTTGCATCTATCCATATGCTTCTTATGAAATCCATACTTCAATCTCCTTGCTTTTTACACCATTAGGGAAAGTGGATGGCCATGTTGATATCTACCTACTGCTGTATAAACAAGTAATTGCTGCACTACATTAAGAATTATACAGTTTATAATCATTAAAAAGGCACAATAAAACATAATTTTTCTTTATTTATTGTTTCAGTGTGTTATTTCACAAATATTCAAAAAACAGTTTATTTTACTGTTGCTAAAATTTTTAGCATACATGCAATTAAAATAGGGGACTAAATTGGAATTGGATTATTTTCATTATATTGTACATCTCCCTCAGCTAGAATAACTGGCATTTTTTAGGATTCACAGTTGCACAGTCATTGTGAGGTTATTTAGCTGCATGTGGCTTTACACATCTGTCAGTTAAATCACATATACAAATGCAGTATCTAGCATTCGGGAACATTATGTGGATTCATGACACTCCCTAGAGGATTATGGATGTGGAAAACTATGAATGAATTACCAAAAGAAAAAGATATGGCTTTCATTTATGACAGATATAATCTAGCCATAATATTGTTCATATGATGTGCAGAGTAAATAAATGGAGCTGCCTCATACCTGCAATCAGAACTGTAGACAATAAAGTAGTGCTTGTGGCAGTAAATAGAGCTCTATCAAGTTTAGTTAGTGATTCTTATCTCCAACAGATAGGCACAAAGGCCTTGATATTACTGCTTGCTCTGTTTATGAAAATATTTGTACAATTTAGTACAAAATCTATTACTTTAATTGAGCTAAACATTTTTGAGCATATAGTCTAGATTTTATAGGCTACTCTGGCTATACCTATGTGACACTATAGCCCAATACAGACATACTCAAGATGTCATAATCAGTATTGATTAACAATACTTTAGGTAGATACCACACTTACAATAAACTTAAAGATAACTTTAATATGAACACATTTTTAAACTTTTAATAAATATAAGAAAACAGAAGAATGTACTGATCCACTAACAGAATTATTTTATGCATAAAAATTAATTATTGGGAATTTCAGTCACTAAATAGAAGGAAAACTATATGCTTCTAACACGTCATTATAAAACATACCTAAAATTTAACCTTGTGTTTTCATATTGAACTACACCCTAATTCTTTTATGTGTAATGTTATTCTTTAAAATACAAATTATTTAATAACTTGAAGTCAATTTACTAAACATATGTAATCCATTTCCTACTATTGTTCCACAGAAACAAGTAATATCTTTGAGAAACTTAAGTTCACCAGAGACTACAATTTATAATGCAATATGGTATATGATGGTTATAGGAGAGTTATAAACCAGGATGGGTTGGATCAAATGTGAGGTTCAATTTATTAATAAGTAGTATCTCAATAAGCATAAATGAGGTAGGAGCACACTTCATACCTCAGGAACAGCAGAAGCAAATAAATAGAGAGTATTTTAACATGATGTGTGACACCCTTCCACTTTGGCTGGGCTCTAAAGTGCGAGGAGTACATTGTAAGGGAGATCAGAGTCAAAAGATAAACTGAAGGACCATAACTATTATGCCAACTAACTGAACTATATATTGAAGGTTCTAGAAATACCTGATTTATTATAATATTTCTGTTTTTTCTTGAGTAAAGTATTAACACAATCAACATTATAATCTAAGATAGTAACTTTGTCATCGGTATGAAGTATGAAGAATAGACCAATTTGGAGGTTCTTGTAGTAGTTCAGACAGGAGGTAAAATTACGTCAGGAAAAATGTAAATACAAAGGAAAAATATTTCTTTGTCATGAAGAGAAAAACAATATTGTTTTGGCTCATTAAATTTTTAGTGTACTTTTTTTTACCAAAAATATAGTGTGCAACAAACTTCAAAACACAGAAAGTATAACATAAGAAAATGAATGATGGAATAGAGCTTATAGTTATTATTATTATTTACTTCGTGGCAGTTTATAATTTTCCATAGCAGACATAGGAATAAAAATAGGTACAAATATAAAGAGAGAGAGAAAGAAAAAGAGAAAAAGAATCAGAATGAAGAACAGGATTAGAATGCCTGACCTAAGGAAACTCTAACTTCCTATTACATCTTTGATAAGTCTTCCTAACTCCAAAATGGCAAAGCAAATAACATATGCACATACGCATACATAGTTGCTAAAACTGATCTATCAATTAAAGTGAGCTATTAATGCAAAATGATGAAAAGTTGTTAATAAATCTAATGCTAAATGATATAACTTAATAAATATAAATTCACATTTTATGAAATTAAGCAATCATCATTTGAAATGATACATATTGAAGTCATTATTTTACCATTTTGGGGGGAGAAGGTGGACTATTATGACCTGGAACTAAACTCTGGGAATACCACAATCATCAAAAAACAAAAACACTAGACTTCAGGAGCTTACATTCTAAGAGACAATATCAAGGGGAGGGACAGAAAATTTTCACTCTACAGTCATTTTTGGACTCCCAGAACCTAGTAAGAGCCTGGAGCAGAGGAAGTGGACAATAAACATTTAATTATATGAAAAAGTAGATAAATACATGAATAATTTTATAATTAGTATTTTAGTACCTATTGGTATATTTACTTTGAATATTAAAAAATATGCACACTGTATTAGTCTGCTAGGGCTGCCATAACAAAACATCATGGACTGAGTGGCTTAAACAACAAAATTAATTTTCTCACAATTCTGTAGGCTGGAAGTCCAAGACTCAAGATTAAGGAGTCTTGGGCTTCCAGCCTACCCCTGAGGCCTGTCTCCAGGGCTTGCAGATATGTTCCTCTGTCATCTCATGGCCTATCCTCTCTGCCTGCACTCCTTAGTGTCTCTTCCTCTTCTTATTAGGAGACAAATCCTTTTGGATTAGGGCCCCACCTTTAAGACTTCATTTAGTCTTAATTACCTCTCTAAAAGCTCTGTCTCCTCATACAGTCACATTAAGGGTTAGGGCTCCATCATAAAAATTTGGGGTTTGTGGGAATATAATTCCATCCATAACAAACACTAATTTCTTTTATTGTGTATTTTATTTTATTTTGAATCACAGTTGTTGTCATAACAGATGATAAGAAATACAAACCGACCCTTGGTCTTAAAGATGAGATTAGATTTTTTTTTTTAAATCCTCACATGAGGATATTTTTTCCATTGCTTTTTCAGAGAGAGTGGAAGGGGAGGAGAGAGAGAGAGAAACATTGATGTGAGAGAGGCACATGGATTGGTTGTCGCCCACATGTGACTTGACTGGGGCCAGGGATTGAGCCTGCAACAGAGGTACATGCCCTTGGCCAGAATCAAACCCAGGACGCTTCAGTCTGCGGGCCAAAGTTCTAACCACTGAGCCAAACTGGCTAGGGTGAAATTAGATTTTAAAAGACACTAAAAGGTTCAAGGGATATTAGAAATATCTCCAGAATTTCACAAAATAAGCAAAAGCCAATCATTCCTGTCCTTTTATCTATTTTTCAAAAAAAAAAAAAAAAAAATTACTTTCTTTGTAATTTTTCTATGGCATTTAGAAGAACATGTGATGTGGTGGGGTCAGGGGAAGAGGTGTCCTTTCAGTTTGCATCTTCAAGATAAGCTAATGAGCTTCCCTCAGAGAGAATGAATTAGAATTGGAATATACATTAAATATTTCTTACCTGAAAGTTTAAAGAAACCACTGGTACTTACAACAGAAAATAACTGGTGAGGATTAAACAGAGGGAGAGTTAGTTCAGCCACTGATAGTGTATAAACAGATACCTTGGAAATCAGATTACTGAATAATTAAGTTGGTGATTTCACCAGACCAAACTTCAAAATAAAAATATTCAATAAAGCAAAGCAAGGACAAAAACCTCAGGCAGAGCGAATTAAAAAGGAAAGATTGGGGGTTAAATGTATTCTTAAACATTATAACATGCTCACTCTTTTTCTTAATATTTTCTACAACTGGGTACTTTCTAACCATTTTTTTTTTTTTCCTTTCAGTCTTCAATACTTTCTTTTAGCATCATAAAGTCAAAATTTCACAAAACTGGTGGCTCAAATGGCCTTAATATATATGCAGAATTGCCAGGTCATGCAAAATGTGCACCACATAGAAGCACGTGGGGCTGAAATCCAGCCTGCACCTAAAAGGCCAAGGTAAGGCCTTGGTGCTGGCTGGGTGGAGTCTAAGGAGTAGGCTAGTCTTTCCTTTCCCAAAATTGCCACCCTCTTGCCAAACCCTACACCCAGTGAACAGTTTGTACCTGCCTGCCAGGGAAGAGGTACTTTTTCTAATTTTCCCTATAGGATAGAACATAGTTGCTTTGCATATATGGGATAGACAGCCCAGTTTTTAGTGAATATCAGTGATCGAGAATATTGCCTGTCCCTAGCTGGGTGGTTCATTTGGTTGGAGTGTCATCCTATACACCACCATTTGCGGGTTCAATCCCACGTCGGGTACATAATGAGTAATGTTTCTCTCTCTCTCTCTCTCTCTCTCTCTCTCTCTCTCTCTCTCCCTCTCTCAAAAAAAGTCAATAAACATATATCCGGGGTGAGAATTAAAAAAAAAAAAGTCATTGACAATTTAAAGACACCATTTCGTAGTATTACTTATAAAGTACACATAAGGCAACTAAGGAGGCCAATATGGCCATCATATTGATATTTTTCGATGTGTACATGATTAAATTTGACAGAAAGTGAAAGAAGACTTGAGGTAAAACTGAACCGAAAATAAAAGCACTAATGATAAAACTAACTTTAGTCTTTGATGTTAGAAATACATTAGATACTAACATAAGGAACTGTGCTGTAGTTTGTGAATTTATGCAGCTGGCATTTGGGCTACAATCGACAGCTGCATTTGTACTTCATGTAGCAAATGTATGTATTTAAATGTATAGAACAGATCTTATGCCTTTAAGCAGAAAACAATAACAAATTTATATTTAAATTTCTATAGCCAAATAAAATCATTTGATTGTTTACTCAAGGCTTCTTATTGAAACCATTATTTCCTATCAGTAAGAAATAGGATGTTTGAATTATACATTAGAACATGTCTTTAGTCTGTAATTTTATACAGAAAGAAACAGCCCATAGCTAGCGTGGTGAATAAGATGTGTCTTTATGTATTTTACAGGCTAATTTGGAAGTGAGTGATATCATAGGGCGAAAAGCCTGACAGGCAAGGGAATGTGCCCAGCTGTTTTCTGTGCCAAACACATTGTCATCTTTTAGACCAATGGGTCGCACACATTGATACAGACAGGGATCCTTGGATAATCTTTTAAAATGAAGATTCTGATTGAGTAATTCTGCATTTCTAACATGATCCCAGGCTTTACTGATGCTGCTAGTTGGGGCCATTGTAAAGATCAAGGCTCCAGACTATGTCCCAAGTACACGAGACCCTAGAACTAGCTGTCAAAATGTATTTGAAACATTTTCGAGCCCAACTGGGTCTCTCCTTTCCTTTGCTCACTGTTAAACTAATAGGCAATTGTCTTTAGGGGTATGGATGCAGAGTTGCATATGCTCTGGGGTATCCACACTTGCAAGCAAAGGCTCCTCTTACCTGACAGATTGTCTGGGGTGGACCAGGGACCAGCTTTACCTGCATCACCATGTTAAATGAGGAATTGAAAGGAATCCAAGAATTCTAAATTCAAATCAATTCTTCCAGGTCATTAGGGATGTATTTATCAAGGTAGGATATTCAAACATATTTTAATGTATGGTTTATTAGCCTGATTTGCATATATTAAATATTAAGACCTATTCCGTGTGTGCTTCCACTTGACCTTTTTGTTCTATACCTTGTAGACTTTAGAGTTGGCCTGCCAATGGGTGTGATCATAGCATATCATATTGCTCCAGTTATAATCAGGAGGAATTATTCCTAGGAGTTACTAAGAAGGTGGTTCTCTGCTACAACACACAGATGTGCAAACACAAAGACGCACATAGATATAGACCTACTAGTACTATTATACACTGAATACTTATAGTGATTACTTATTGAAAGGATTTATACTCTAAGAGTAACATCTTGTAGGAGTAGGGGGAAAAGACAATAAATGAGGATATCTGGATTCTATGAACATTTCACCGTTTTCTATGTAATCGGGGGAATCAAGAACACAGTTGAAGGTACAAAGATAGTTTTCCTACTGGCGCCAGGTTGGTTCATTACTGTCCTAGGTAATCTGAGCATTTGTCACATTAAATATTACTGTAATATTCAGTGAAAAGAATTTGACCTTCCGTGTCACAAAGGATAATCAGTCATAATTTGGAAAGCAATCTTTAACCTTATATTTTCATTTTCATGTAATTGTGAAAATAAAAGATATTATAACATTAAAAGAATTCATAAGTAAAGTAGAACAAGATCAATATTTTATGTTTGAAGTTATTAGATTTCCACTAAGGGTTATAGTAATAAAAAAAGACACCCAACTCTATTGCATTCATTTTGCTTTTATACTCTAAGACAAGGAGATCATCATATAAGCAGATCAGACAACCAAAAAGAACAATATTGTGTTAGGACAATTCGAATAAACACATTGGGGAACCCTGAGATATTTAGATAGAATAGTGAACTGTCAAAACTATTTTGCCCCTGCCACTCTTCCATCTTCGTGTTCCTCTAAAAATAGAAAAATAGAAATGTTAAATGCTTTAAGATATAGTTCCTCCTAAGATATACTTCTGTGCATATATATACTTAATACCTAAGTAGCATTCACAGTAAAAATATTTTTAATCTGTTCATATTATTTCCCCCACACTACATAAATACACTGGGATAATAAATCCCTCAGCTCTTTCAAAATAACTTTTTTTATTTAATCATAAAGGGAAGAAAGTGTTGGCACATATTCAATAAGACATGAGATTAGTTTTACCTTTGGGCATGTTATACACACCCACCCAAATCTCCTAGACTTGAAAGTATTTTTATTTCCTTATAATTCTACCATGATTGTAGAAATTAAAAAACAAAGAAAGAACACAAGGATCAATAAATAGTCCTCTTGAAACAATATAAGAGAAAGACATGCAAAAATACCTTTAATAAAGTCAAATTCAGGACCCTCTTTGTATTAAACACAGAATGCTAATTTGGCTTTAATTTAAAAAGGAAGCTTTTGGGTCAATCTCATTGCAAAAATTATAAGATAGTAAGAAAAATTTAGTGCTCTTGCAATTTTTACTGTATTAGTAATTATTTTTAGCTACCTTAAATTACATATTTGATATATGCAATGTAGCCTGAAAATATATATATCAAATATTTTTCTGGTCTCTGACTTCAATTTGAACACCTTCACTTTGCCAAAACTCGTTTCCTGTAATCCTCAATAGATAATCTGAGGAAATATGGAAAAATTCTAATAAAGAATTCTATCACATTGCAAAAATGTGGGGAGATAACTTAGTAG
This sequence comes from Miniopterus natalensis, assembly GCF_054644295.1. Classification (NCBI taxonomy): domain Eukaryota; kingdom Metazoa; phylum Chordata; class Mammalia; order Chiroptera; family Miniopteridae; genus Miniopterus; species Miniopterus natalensis. The sequence continues at coordinate 20,488,151 of NC_142086.1, read as the reverse complement.
ATTACTGGAAAGGACTAGGCTTTCCTTTATTTAGAAAGGCAAAGAATGCAAAGTTGCACAACATTTTAAATAATTATTTTCCTGTTTGGTCAGTCAGTCAAGACAGATCAAATCAGTGATTTACTCCCAATCTCTTTTTCTACCAAATATTTCACACTTTATTATTCTGGGTTTTTCAATGCTCACTCTTGTATTGGCAAGCGGGTGCTCAGGCAGACTATGACTTTTAGCTGTATCATTTAATTTTTCAGCTGAGCTTTAGGTAATAAATCTGTTGTCAGCCTGTCTATTTGTGTCACTGTGAGACACATGAGGAATGAAGCTGTGAGAAAAGCAATCCAAAGCGCATTCTTTGCTTCATGGCTAAAAGCAACAGATCAACAGCTAAATAAAAACGCCTGTCTCACACATTGCAAAATGCATGTTGAAACCTTTAGCACATTTTCTTTACTTCTAAAACGAGCTATCTATATGAAATAGATCAGATATTTGCATAAAACTGTAATGTTTCTGCAGTGATTTTAACTCAGACATTACTAAAATATTAGTAAGAAAAAAAATGGGATAAACCTTAATTTGGAATTCTACAAGTAAAGCATAATATTTGAAATTTTTCTCTGTGATACTGTGAAGCTAAATGGGTTGGTAGAATGAAATAAAACTTTCTGAAATTTATTATGAAAATTTGAGGAATCACTTGACTCCACTGGTGTCAGTTTCATCACCTGCAAAATGAGGCAGAGAGTTTTAGATGATTTCTAAGGTCACTTTCAGCCCTAACGTGCTTTGCCACTCTAGTATTATAAATCACACACTGCCTCTCATTCACATATATGTGACTTAAAGATGATTATCACTTAGAGAAAGCTGCAGAGTTAAGGTGTGCCACTAACTCCATACTGCAATTAATATGTTCATTAAATTTTGTTACAGATGGGAAATTCTTCAACCTCACTTTCATCACTTAGCTTAAAGATTAGGCAGACAGTGCTTTCCAAAAAGCACTACTTTTTCTCCCCCCCCCAAGCTGATATTCTTTTTACCTCTATATGAAGGTAAAGCTGAATATAATCAGCATGCCTAATGAAGTGGAAATCCTGCACCTGCCTCTGGACCCTACACGGCAACCTCATCTCATGGTGCACCGTCTCTTCCATGCATTTGTTAGGAATGTAAATGTTTTCCTTAAGAGCGCCCAGTCATGAAAATCACTGCCTATATTTAGGCCCCAATGTGACAAAGCCTATTCTTGTATGCAGTGGAAGGATTTTTTATGACACGCTGAGTGTTTATTTACAGGGGCTGTCCAGCATTTAAAAGAGCTCTGTTAACACAAACAGGACTTCAGGTTCTTCTCATTTACTGTCTGATGAAAATCGAACAGCCGCGTGCATGCCAATGAGGAGCATGCATTTTTCATGTGTTTCGCCCCTTCTCCCTCCTCTAGGCACGGGTTTCTGGTGTTCTCTGAGGTGACTCACAGTCCTCTCTCAGGAGCCTTATCCCCTGGGTGGCAAGAGGCCAAGGGAACATGAGCTGGAACTGACCTTTTCATAGGTTTCTACCATTGTTGCAGCCTTGGAAGAATATCAGGCAAACTCCAGAAAGCACGTGATCCAGAGAGCAAGCCAGAGAACAGAGAAAAATCAAAGTGCTAACTCGAGAAGATACTTCAGAATTCTTCTAAATTTAAATATTGCCCAGAACTAAGTTCTATTAAAATGATCTATGAGAAAGTCCATGTGTATTTGTGTGCATACATATATGTGTATATTTATTCATACATAAATATACACATTTATAGAAACATATATATATACACTATATATACTCATACACACATATACACACATATGTGAATGTGTGTATATACATATATGCACACATACATGCATGCACACAATTTCTCAGTTTATATTGCAGGGTATGTGATACAATTAGGCTTTTTAATAGTCACTTATTATCCTGTCATGAAATAACCATTTTTGGAGCACCTAGAGCACCAACTATATGCACTAAGAAGCACTGAGGAAAGAACTCTAACAAAACCTTAAACTCAGCACACTCAAGTTGCTGGAGACAATTATGTGTGGGATATACAGTTGTGGATCAAGGGCATTCTCTTTACCTGTTGCAACAGGAACAGGCTTTTTTTTTTTCTTTTTTTTTGTGAAGTTTTAAAGAGAAGTCCTTTATCTTTTCTCTAGAAACAAAACTTAATCAAAATTTCACAATTTCAGTCTAAGAGGATTTTCTTAACTTTTACTTAAAATGATAAAAAGATGTATTAATCATCATTTCTTAGAAGTATGAAGAATTTTTATAATTTTATCGACCTAAATGAACACCTTCACTTTATAAAACATAATATAAATTCATGGAGTATTTGAAATGAATCAGAAGTATCCTTTATGGGCATTTCCCCTGTGCCTAAAAAGGACCTTTTAAAAATCCATCTTCTTATGTTAATAATAATTGAAATGGTTTCCAAAGAAAATCTCAGATTCCAAAGGGATTTTTTCTTTATTATATTTTAAAATCTGTTATAAGTATGCATGTTATCTTTCTCCTGGTATTAAATAGCTTGTGATAATTCAGGGTCTTATAAATCATCTGAATTCTTTATAGAGCAAAGCAAGTATTTGCCCTACTATTAAACAATTTACAAATACGCAACAGAGAGGAAAATGGCAACAGAGAGGAAAATGGTACTTAGTAAGAATTTTTCAGGAAGAATAAGAAAATGTATGGTTTTTATTGAAATTCTAAAATAAGGCCAGCTGACAACAAGTGATTTACTAACAGTGGTTATATAAAAAGCTCAGTGCAGCCCCGGGCAGCCTGCAGACACGGTGACTGCCTGACAAATGGCAGCGCTCTGGCTGGGTCTACGATTGGAAGCAATCCCTGAATTAATTGGAAAGATTGTCAAAGGCACTACCATTCCCCCAAAGTGGAAACTGGCATAATACAATCTAGAAATTGGATTTCTAGGAAAAATACACAAGTCAAGTTAGCAAGAAGTTATTGTGTACCTATTATGTCCCAATATTGTTCAAAGCGCTCCATGGGATAGAAAATAAATACTGCATTTGTCATGTTCTCCTCATGGGAGTCAGTAATCTTATTAGAGAGAAAAGATTTATATACATAAGACAATCAGGGACCAGCTTCATCTCTCACCCACACACACGAGTTCACTCCAGTCCATTCCCACTGGCGTATCTCCTACTCTCCGAATGTGTAATGTTCCCTCTTCAGATCCTCCGCATATGTTTAGCCTTGTGAACTCTGATTTTTCCATTAGATTTCAATTTAAATATTTATTTTTCAAAAAGGTTCCTCTTAAACTTCCCTACAACAGAATCTAAATTAACCACTCTAGTTCTATTCTTTTATTACACTCTATATATCCCTTCAGTTTATCACATTTAATACATATTTAATTTGTTGGTTATTGATTTTATATTTAAGTCTCAAACTAATGTCATAAGCTTTACAAAGGCAGAGAGGTGTCTGATTTGCTGAGCATTGTATCTCTTAACTTTACTTCATGGTTTCTCAAAGTCAGTGTTATTGACCTTTGGTACCAGATCATCCTTTGCTGTGGTGGGCTGTTTCGTGCATAGTAGGTAGGATGCTTAGTAGCATTCTTTACCTCTGCCCAGCAGATACCAGTAGCCATTCCCCTCAGCTGTGACTAACAAAAATGACTGGGGGCAAATGTTTTCTGGGGGCAAAACTGTCCCCAGCTGAGACCTACAATTCTACACTAGTTTCCAACATATAATATACATTTCATTTACTAAATATTTGTTGAATATTGGAATGAATGAACTGATATACAATCAAATGCTAGACTAATATTAAGTTGTGTGCTAATGTTAAGTTGCCAATTTCATAGGGTTTTTATGAGGATTAAATGAGATACTGCATTGAAGGTATTTGGCTCAGTTCCTGGTATGTGTTAAAGCTTCAGTAAGTAATTATTAGCAATACTATTATAGATGAACTTTACTATTAGGTTATATGAAACAAACACAGACTATTGACCATTATTATGAATTCCTAAACAGAGCAGAATTTTAAAAATATTGATTTTCATGATATGTGGGATGACTAAAGGGTAAGGACTCCAAAGATTAGTATCTATAGGAGAAGAAAGATATAAAGACAAGTCAACAATCAGCATGCAATTGGAACTATAACCCAGTACTAGTTGAAAGCCACTGCTCTAGTAATAGCCTGGGACCCTCACAATTCCTGGGATAGTCAAGCATCTTAGAGTAGATAAGGGAGGGTGGTGTCTCAGTCTTTTCTAGAGTGAGAGGCCAGTGAAGATTGCTGCCTCAGTCTCCTTTTTGCTCCCTATTACATTTTGTTCCTATGGCTCATGGCGTCCTGAAACTTTCCCCTAGAACATCAGTCTCACTCCTGTCCTCTGCCTTCAAAGCACAACTCAACTGCCACCTCTCAGCTGATCCAACAGTAGAGGTCAGGCCAGAACCCTGACTTCTTACTCATCAGCTCTATGTAGTAAAACAAATAACTGTTTAACATAATATTGTACTATTCTTCTTTCACTTTTAGTAAGTTCCTGTGAGGTTAGACTTGATGTTTCTGATGTCCTTGGTATCCCCAAATACAACTGCTTGTGTAGAAAGTAATGATTTAAAAATTTTATTCTTTGCTTTCTGATCATAGGATATCAAAGTATAAAGAACCCAGAGGTCAGGCAGTAGAGCTGTCAGAAAATTCATGGGTTCTCACCATAATAAACAAAATATGAGTAGTCAAATGCTGCTTGTCTGTCTCTGGCGATGGGAAGATCACTACTTCATCATACCTCATTTTTGAACCCCTGTCCTAAAACATTTCTTCCAAATTACACAAATATAAACTCAATGATCATTCTGTTCAGAATATCACCGTAGTTCCCATCTGTCACCATTCAATTATACATCTTTCCCTTTTTAATTTGCTTTATATTTGCTCAGAAATAGTTTATTATTTTATGTATATATTTTCCTGTAACCTGTATCACACGTTTCTTAAGACTAGGGATTCATTGAGTTTTTAAAAATTATTTTTGATTCCACCCTTAGCTTACCTCAATACAGTAGACAACAATAAATTCTCAGTAAATAGTTCAGTCATTACATCTGGAGACTCAAATGACATTATAGATGGAGCAACTGGGTAAATATTATTAATGACATAAAGTTGCAATAATAATAAAATAAAAATATATTTTAGGTCCTGACTTATTACTGGGTTGAACCAAACTAGTGGAGTATTCCATAATGTAAAATCATTCCTTTGGTTAAAAAAGAAACAAACAGCTATATAAATATACAATATAGGTACAAATCAATTTAGCATAGGTGTTTTAATCAGCAATAAGGTTAATACATAAACACTGTCATGAAACTGAAAAAATTCACTCAATTTTAGGCTATGTTATCAGAAATGTCCTATGTGGGCACTGGCATGGATGATCCCATGTCACTGTGTGTTGTGCAGACAACACCTGGAAGTTGTATATAATCTAGGATGCCGCATTTCTAAGGTGGTTAAAAAAAAGGCAAGGGAGGGTGGTTGTTCAAAAGATGCACTGGACAACAAGGTTAAATCAACTGGGATTGTCTAATTTGGAGAGGTTAAAAGGCTTGAAAAGAAAAAGCAGTTTTCATGTTGGGGAAGAATTGTCATGAAAAAGAAGACCGATGTATGCACTTTATGAACAGGCTGTTATATTATAGATGGCACTTGGTTCTATGGGAAGAAACTAAATATTGACTCGATATGAGAAAGTTGTTTCCAATAGTCAGTGTGATATCAAGATGGAAGGTCCTGTGTGATTGAGAAATTATTTCTGATGATATTACTGATTTCTAAATCTCACTACCCTGTCCTATGCTGTAACAATCAAAACTGTATTTTAAACAAACAGATAAATTAAGACATTACAAAAAAAGAAGAGCATTCCAATTTTTAATCTCAAAACAGGATTACATTTTAAAATAATAGACATGGGTTCCTAGGGAGATCTTATTATCACAAGTTTCATGAGTAACATGGATAGCAGGAGGCATGGATTTTATGCCAAATATAATTCAAGCTTTCTGTTGGGGTTTGGGAGGGAGTAAATGAGATGATCATTATACCCCGAGAATAGATTTCTATGATGTAACACTAATTGATTTTAAGGGGAATGTAAGCTCGTTTATTATAAAGGACAGAGGCTCCATGGAATTAATGGGCTGTGTTTCAGTTCTCAGGCACAGAGGCCTAATGCAACAGATCTATCAGTGGGAATCAGGAAGACGTCAAAGTGCGGCATCTGCTGCGGTGTCAATAGCCATGAGTGTCCCAGTGAGCGCTGGCTACTCCAGCGCAGGTGAGTGCCAAGAGCCAAATGATACTGCGTCCTCTCTAACAAGGATGGTCTCTTTAATCAGCTAGTGAATGTTGAGACCTTGATAGCAGTTATAATATGCAGAAATTATTTTTTCATATTTAAACCATGCAAGTTACTTCCTCTCCCTTCCAACCATCCCCCCACCATCAACACACACGGTAATAATAAGAAGAAATTAATTTAGATTTTTTTAAAAGTCTCTTTTACCTGCAAATTTTATGATAAAGTTTAGATGACATTTTGGTCACACTCTCCATGATTAATGAACAGCATCTGCTGTGTGGATGGTTTTCCCCAACACATCCTATGTAATCTTTGGCTAATATGACCTACAGAGGCATTCTGATGTGTCCATTTCTTCATTATCTTCACCAAAAAAAATTATTATTAAACAACTACTCTTTATGAAGCACTAGAAAAGATACCAGGAGAGAGGTATAAAACAGAATTCTGTGTGCTATATAGTGAGTGCATAAAAATAAAAAAAATAAAAGAATAGATATAACTACTTATATGTATCACTTGGTTTCTAAACTCAGTTCTCTAATCCATGATACAAACACACAAGGGTACTTATAGTCATTATTTCTTATATTTAATTTTCTCAAAAACTGTATGTTGAAAAACAAAAGCCTTTTGCAAGCAGTTACAATAGCTTTACTTAAAATTAAGCATGACTTTTAATGGCTAGTGGAAGTTTGAGATTTGAAAAGTAAATAAATTCCTGAAATTGTATACAATATCAATTGAAGTTTATATACTTAGAAGTGGAAGTGCTAAATATAACCTTAAAATATGAAAATTTGAATATTTAAATCTGTAACTCTCTAAATTATTAGTGCCAGATTTGTTAAAACTTTGTATGTTCTAAAAGTAAAAAAGGAAAACTGGTATGTAAATACTTTTATTCTAGTAATAGGTAGAGTTAAGAGTGACATAAATAACCCAAAACTAATAAATGATCAGCAAATACTTAGGAAGGTACAAATAAAATCAGCTTTCTAGACACTGCACTTTTGCTCTAATCAGAGCAAAACTGAAGAATGTTCTAGCTTAAGTCAAAATGAGGCTCAAAACACATGAATGACACAAAAGTAGAGCTGCCTTTTTTTTTTAACTATCCCAGAAAGGATATAAATGTGGTTAGAAGGATTTTATGATGAACTTTTCAGGCAAATCAATACAAATCATTCAACAAAATACTATCGAAAATCCTGGTGGTATTACACTTGGACATATTTATTGCTGACAGACCATGAGATTCATGTTCATCACAAACTAATGATTTTGCCTTCATCCATTTAAATGATCTCATTTTAATATTTCAAAAACCAAGAAGTAATTGCAAGTGAGCTAAATTAAATATTTTTTAAAAAGCTCTCTAGAGTCCAAACATTTCTATAGCAATGTTTCTCTGCTTTATTTATGTTTCTGGTGACTTATTTGCAAGATACCTTAGAGATTATGAGAAATTTCAATTTAGCTAATTGTATTATACAGCAAATTTAAAACCCAATAATTCATTTTTGACACAGTCAAAACATAAAATAAAAATAACAATTTCTACAAGATATTTGAACCCAAAGCACAATATATAAAATACTAAAAATATAAAATACTAAAAAATATAAATACTCTAAATATAGAAAATACTAACTTGGGTATAGTAATAAAATATTTAGCTATATTTTATGAAGTGTTTGCTTATTAATTACAATTTCTATAAATCACTTGAGTACATGCATTTCTAATCTCAGCAAGGTAAATATTCAAGAAGTTCAGGCTATCTTGTTTAGAATTTTATTGGCAAACCAAACCACTGGTTTTGATTAGAGAAATATTTGCTTTAGATATTTGAAACCATAATAACTTAGGATGTCACCAATTTTAAAATCACTACGGGAAAACATCTGGAATCTTTATATTTGCTTTTCACTCTTCTTCAGATCTTTTGTGGGCAATGGGAAAGAAAAAGTCCAGGATAATGCAGCCCTGTGTAGCTCTCCACCTCACTACCCCGGCACCTCCTCTCCTTTGGGGTAAGGGCCCCCCCGAGGTCTTGGCTGGCTGTCTCCCTCATCCTCCCTCTGTGCTGGAGGCTCCCGCTGCCTCCCCTGTTTATCTCCTCTATGGCCCTCTACCCTCCTCTTCAAAAACCACACCTGTGTGTTCCCCCCCAGCTTTATTGAGATATAATTGACTTTTACCACTGTGTTAGTTTAAGGTGCAAAACGTGATGATTTGATAAGCATAAGAATTGCGAAATGATTGCCACAATAGGGTTAGTTAACACCTCCAAGGCCTCACACACCACGTCTTTAACAGGCCTTTCTTCATCCCTTCAGACAAAGTTTATGCTCATCAAAGCATGGGTGACTTTTCCCTCATCACACCGAGCATGCTTTTTATTTACATTCTTGCATGTGTGCTTACGTTAATGTGGTACATTTTAGTGTGTGCTATATTTTTATTATTATCTGTTTCGCCTACTGACAGGATATTTTCTAGAGTTTAGAAGCCTTTCTATTTTCATTGATTGTTGTTCCCAGCTTAACACTGTGCCCAGCTCTTATTGGGAGCTCATCAAGTACACGATTAACGCTGAGAAACAGAAGGTTGCTCACATATAATCTACTTGAAATAACCTTAAGTGGAAAGCATCCCAGAATTTTATTTTATTTTAGGTTCTCTGAGCACAGTGCTTCAATGACAATCCTAGCAGAAAAGTTTTAATTCAAATACTGAGCATCTCTGATTTAGAATCCCCATACCCCACACATCTCAAAGAAAAGTACTGGGTTAGGCAAAATTAATTTGGGTTTAAATCAGCTGGAAGTATAATGCCTCCCTCCCTCCCTCCCTCCCTCCCTCCCTCCCTCCCTCCCTCCCTCCCTCCCTCCCTCCCTTCCTTCCTTCCTTCCTTCCTTCCTTCCTTCCCTCCCTCCCTCCCTCTCTTCCTTCCTTTTTAACATCCTCAATATATATAGGGCCTTCAGAGAGAGCATGACTGATATCTTTATGATTCAGTTGTTCTGGATTGGATTGGAGTTTCTTTAGATACTTCCTCTTCATATCTAATAGATGAAAATGATTATTTTAGCTTTTGGGGAAAGGTTTTTTTTCTTTTTTTTTTTTTCTTCCCTCTTATAGCACTCCTTTCTCAGTAATCTAGATAAATTGCCAAGCAAGCACACTGTAACCTTGGTGAATTTATCTATGAGAACACTCACATGAGCTTGAAATTGGTATGCCCTTGGAGACTGCCCTATTTTTCCTTCTTAATCAGACCTTTAGGTGGATAGTCAGTGTCTTAGAACTGAGCAGACATAATTTGCAAGCTGAATAATGTTGGCTCGCAGAGTGCATTCTTTTACACTTGGAAGAGAAATTGTGACTAAGTGACAGTGAGGTTTTTACTTGCGTGCTGCGTAACCTCCTGTCCCTATATGCACACAGAGGACTTTCTTGGTTAATGGGCTGGGTTTGTGGAACACTTGTCCCTTGATGCTGTGTCTGAGCCCTCAGGTCACAAGACAGACAATTTACATCCATTTACCTGACATTCTTTATACTCAAAGGCCACTAGTCTAGTCCCAGAAAGCATGACCCTAAATGGTTTGATAAACAGGCAAGAAATACTGCATTAACGCAGTTCGTCTATTCAGGCAAGGGAAAATCTTCAGAAACATACGGTATACTCTATATTTCTTCTGCTTTTAACATGCTTTTAATCTGACATTGGTGCTTACTTGCAAAATCTAATTCAATTTAAATAAAGAATAAAATTCTGTGTATTTTCTAAATAATTGGGCATTGAGGTTGTGTAAACCATTTCTGTTAACATGTAAAAAAAAGAGAGGTATTTTATATCTCTTTATGTTTATGACATAAATTCAGAGGATTTTGAAATCAATTGAATTAATGATTAAATGAATATTTTAATTGTAACATTTTTTGATACAGAAAAATTATCAGATATTCAAGGAAATAGTTTATCTTTTCTCTTCTAAAGAATCTAAATGATATATCACTCTGAGAGACTGCTATTGAAATAACTAGAGCAGAGTCTCATTTTGACCTAGCTACTGAGTATGTGTTATTAGATCAGGAGTCTTTAGCCCATAACATTAAGAAAACCTAGAAGTAAATTTTAGAATCATGGAGATTTTACTTCCCTGTTCATTTTTCTCTTGACTTATTTTTGATGAACTCTATGAGACTTTAAACTTATTTTTCCATACTAAATTTTTGCTTCATTCATGCAATAAATGTTTATTGAACACAGGTACTATAGGAGGTTTTGTGGAAACTGCAGTGACCAGAAGAGAAAACTTCTGCATTCACAAATTTAACTTTCAAGACAACATACATTTTTTTTAAGTAGTAAGAGAAAACCAATCAATAAAATAATCTCAAGTAGAGCTATGGACTATTTTTTCAAAACAGGAAATATCAGGTTATAGATGGTAATGTGTGCTACTAATTTAGAATGAACGATCAAAAAATTCATCTATGAGGACATACATCTTAATCAGAGGCTTGAATTAATTGAGGGTGAACCATGTATGTATCTGAGGGAAGATATTTTTCATGCAGGGGAAACAGCACATGCAAAGGTCCTGAAGAAGTGAAGTATTGGGCATATTCAAAGATGTAGATTTAGAGGAGGAGGGGGGAAACGTAGCAAGTGATGCCAGATAATGTAGGATCTTTAAGGCAGTGGGATACAGTGGAAGGAGGTGGGGCTAGGAGTTAATCATCCAGGTTTCATTTCTCACTTCAGACACTTGTCAAATATTCACCAAATAAAACCTGGAAAGAGGAGTAACTGCCTTGAAAATAGAACAGTAGCCGCAGTAGGAACTAATGATTAAATTAATATATTTTCAGAAAATAGGTTCTCTGCTCTCCTATAAAAGTTGAGCAGTGGTAATTATCAGAAAAAAAGTAACTTACACTTCATTTCTCTCCTATCCCATCCCAAGATACACAATCTTTAAAATCAAGCAATGGATACTTATTATTTCAGTAGGTCTTTGTGGTTGCAAGCTATAGAGATTCACTCATGTTACTCCAAGTGATGGGCGAATTACTCTAAGGGTAAAGGGGGGAAAAAAGCAATTTGATAGAAACACTGATGGGCAGATTCTTCCTTCTATGGGAGAATAATTATTCAGCTCCAGAAACTGGCAATTCTTGTTTAAAAAAGCACTTTTATGCCCAGTTTGGTAAGAAAGGCCAGACCTTCCAGACACTTAGCCTAACTACGTGAGACTGGTTGTCTGGACACAAAGATCGCTGAATTACTGCCACGAAAAACCACATTTTGATATTCTTTGTCAGGTTTGCAAGCAGATGGGGAGAGCGTATCAATTCATGGAAGAGAAGCGACTTAGCTTGAGAAGGGCAAGAGCAGAGTAAGAACACAGGCACCAAATCGGAGCTGACCACAGAAGTTACCCAGTGTTCTGCTACTGACAGCGGCTCTCCCCAAGTCTCCTCTCTCTTGCTAAATAAGCATCTTCTCACCTTTCTTCTTTACATCACATGTATCTTCCTCAGAGTTAACACTCCCACAAAACTTCAGGTCACACATGGCCATCATGCTGAACCCTTGTTTAATGTTAACATTTCATCTTTAGCTTCACTGCTGTTAATTTTTACTCTCACTGCTTTTGTGTGTGCAAATTGCTAAGAAATTGTGTTTGATCGTCTTGGATCTGAGCTGAGCTATGAAGAAATGATGGAAGGCAGTGGATGGCTAGAGCTTGGGAATTGGGAAAATTGGATAATAAAATGCTGTTAGCAGAAAAAAACAGGAATTTGGAAATCACGTTTAATGAACACTGAGTGAGACATACTCTTAGAGTTGGGTTGTGTTTGGGATACTTGAGACTGGAAAAAGCAAGACAATTGCAGGCATGCTTCCCACTTGTTTATAGACTAAAAGGGATATATAAGTTATTCTGTAATTTATTTCTACTTAGAGGACCTCTCCAGAACAAAACAATATAGATTCATTTTTAATTAGAAAAAGTAATTTGTATGTGAACAGGAACCTAAGGAAACGTGTCGAGAGTGTTCCTCATTTATGTACAGTATTCACTGAGGCCAGATTGTAGGTTCTGTATGCTCTCCACTGGGCCCAGAAGTATGTTTGTAACAAAGCATTAGAATTGGGGAATGAGAGCATCTAATCCAATTCTTTCATTTCACAGATGAGGAAACTAAACCTGGAGGAAAGAATTTGAGTTACTGAGGTCAGTTTATTGAGATTGCAGCTAAGAAGAGAATGCAGGAGACTTCTGTCCCATGGCAGTATTTCCTTTATACCACGTCAGTACTCCTTCCTCATAATGGTGTAGGTTTTAAGAACAACAAAAGTAATCAATACATTAAACATGTAGTCTGTGATGATTGTATATCAATTGTGTTTATATTTATCCTTAGGCTTGGGAATTTGCTAGTCTAGGGATGCGTGAACGAAAGGAATACTATCCTTTATACTATTCTGTCTTTTGTGTATCATTGATTCTACAGCTTTCTGTTCTTTGAAGGTGCTCTAAAAGATTTAGGCACTCCCACTGTGTTGAGGTTCTTTAGGCAAGAATTACACATCACTCCTTATTTTGTGACAATCAAAATTGCTTTTTAACTGACCACTGCTCCTATTTTAAAAATGCAAGAAAAAATTGCATTCGTTTTTGAAAAGATATATCTACACATTGGAGCTGCATATTCTTTATGCTCAGTACCTCCCAATGCCAAATACAAAAAGACGTTCTGCTGCTCTTTAAAAAAAATTTAATTGAATTTATTGGGGTGACGTTGGTTAATAAAATTATATAGGTTTCAGGTGTACAAATTTATAATACATAATCTGAATATTGTATTGTGTTCACCATCCCAAATCAAGTCTCCTTTTATCATCATTTATCCTCCCCTTCCCCTCCTCTACCTCCCTATATTCCCCTTTCCCTTCAGTAACCACCATACTATGGTCTGTGTCTAAGAGTCTGTTTTTTTCTCTGCTTAATCCCTTCACCTTTTTCACTCAGCCCCTAATACCTCTCCTCTCTGACAGCTGTCAGTCGGTTCTCTGTATCTATGAGTCTGTTTCTATTTTGTTTGTTAGCTCATTTCATTCATTAGGTTCCACATATAAGTGAAATCATATGGTTGGTACTTGTCTTTTTCTGACTGGTTTATTTCACTTAGCATAATACTCTCCAGGTCCATTCATGCTGTCATAAAAGAGTAAGATTTCCTTCAGCTTTACAGGTGAGCAGTATTCTATCGTATAAATGTCCCACAGCTTTTTATCCACTCATCTACTAATGGGCATTGGGCTGCTGCGAAATCTTGGCTATTGTAAATAATGCTGCAATGAAAATAGGGGTGTATATATTCTTTCGAATTAATGATTCTGGTTTCTTCAGATATATTCCCAGAAGTCGAATTGCTGGGTCATAAGGCAGTTCCTTTTTTAATTTTTTGAGGTAAATCTATTCTGCTTTCCACAGTGGCTGCTGCTCTTTTCATTGAGTGAAATGCATCAAGCATTTTTCACATGTGCCAGTTTAACTTCTTTATGATATCAGAGATAATTGTTTTGGCCTCAGGGAAAGAATGTACTTTTTGCTGCAAATGATGGCTGCAGAACCATCTAAGTAAAAAATGAACTAGTCCTGAAGTCTTAGATTTCTTTATCTTATCAATTATTGAAGAAAAAACTTTCCTTAGCACACGGAGAATACTAAAAATGTCAAGATAAACTGATAGAAATGAAGTTGAGGGTAGGAATAGATATAGTAAACACCACTGAAGTTAAGAAGCTTCTTAATGTATGAGATAGAGAATTTGTTAACCACGTTACATTTTATCTCGTGAAATTATTTCTTTTTAAAAACAATAAAAAGGAAAACAGAACTTTACTCTTTGGAGAAAAGTTGAATCAAGTCTATCATCTAAAACACACACATCCATCCCTTCCTGGAGGATTCAATGTATTTGACTATTACAGCCATGAGAATAACCAAAGGCACTGTACAGAATCAAAAGTTTAGAAACCACATGTCATATGCACTTCAGATGGATGAGTTATAAATTCCCTTGCTCATGTAAAAGACAATAACTTAACTTGTGTCTAAACACTAGGTTTATTAGATATTTTGCTAATAATGTCTAGTGCTTGGGCACTAGAAAAACATGACCAGTCTTTCCCATTCTCAGGGAAGATGACTGTAAAGTGCTATGCTTGATATCTTTACCATTTTCTGGTTTTGCTATTGGAAGGAGGAAGAGCAGGAAGCCGTGGGGAGAGAGATCACCTCCCACCGTTGGCCCCCACTATCACTGAAGTGTTGATTTTTCTAAGATTCTTAAAATACCAAAATATCCAAAATTTTTAGTAAAAAGTATTTCACATTTAACTTGTTGGCACTCTCCATAGGCAAAAGTTTATTCAAGGTCTACTATGAGCCAACATTGTTAATATATACAGTGGAACCTGGTTCTTGAACTTAATTCATTCCAGAAGCCTGTTCTAGAAGCAGTTTTTTCCAAAATGGAATAATTTTTTTCCCATTAGAAATACTGTACATTGAATTAATTCATTCCAGACCCCCAAATGATCCCATTTTAATCTTTCTTATATACTTGTCTAATGTACTGTTTAATCTGTAAACAAACATTTCTTAAATTTATTGACCACCCCATACTAGCCTTAAATAAATCACTTTCAGCACTCAGTTCAGGGGTGTCTTTCAGGAGGTCAGCATGCAGGATCGATGCTTTTTCACATACAGTATCACAGCCTCTGAAATGCTGTCACCTACTAACTGCTTTTTGTTTATCCAAATCAACAACTCTTTTTCCCTCTCTTCAATTACCTGTGATCATCATTTCTTTCACACTTTAGCAAGGTTATCATTTTTTGTGTACCTCTTATGTTTTAAAATTGTGCTAATTGTTTATTTTGTCAGCAACAAAAGCAAAAAAACCAAAACTAACAAAACCACATACACACACACACACAGAAATATTCACAGCACAATTTCCTGAGATGTTAACAACTCAAGGTTTAGTGGTAAACTGGCTCACATTCTCTCCTTTGTGTCTTGAGAGACACTTTTTGTCATGCTGATATATCAGCAGGAAAGGGTTGTCCAGTTGAGAATCGAGCTTTTGTTCAACAACAGAGACATTTTTTCAGTGAACAACTTGGTTAAGAACCAAATTGTTCAAGACAGGAGACACTGGAGGACTGAGGTCTGACTGTAGTTAGGGTAAATTGGCCTTGACATACAGATAATATCAATTAACATTTATTGTGCAATAACTATTGACAAAGATGCTGTTCTTACCACTTACCTTCATGATGTCATTTACTTTCTACTGCAATCATATGAGAAAAGTAATATTATAAATCCCATTTTATAGGTGAGGAAACAGAGACTTAGAGAGTTAAAATTGAGGTTACTTAGGCAGTAAGAAGGGCTGATGGATGACAAATCCCTTTTCCTTACTGCTCTTCTGCCTGCCCTTAGGTTTAAGGCCTCTGGGGTGAGAATAGAAGAGTAGATGTTCCTCAAATTAGAATTTTCCCTGAGCAGTCACTGGGACCCACTGAGAGAACATTCAAAGAGGAAAATCCAGATTTGCCAGGCATCTCCTGGATGATGTTTCTAGGTATGCAAATTATGTGCTTCAGAGAAGAGAGCTCTTTACTTACATCGATTTTACCTCAAGCTACACTTTCCAATATGGTAACCACCAACCTCCAGGGGCCACTGAGCACTTAAAATGTGGCTGGTCTGAGTGAATGCACTGTAAGTGAAAAATACATGTTGGGTTTTGAAGACTTAGTATTAGAAAAAGAACATAAACAATCTTCATAATAATTATCATATTGATTACATTGAAACTGAGTTTAATATTTTATTATAATTAATGTCTTCTAAAGTACTTTAAAAAATGTGGCAACTAGAAAATTTAAAGTTATATTTGTGGCTCATATTATATTTTTATTGTGCAATGCTACTCTAAAGTGCTTTCTTCCAGGCCTCCTGCTCTTAAGAGAGATTTAGTGAGTTATATTCCCTGTCTGCTCCTATTATGATGATTTTATGAGGTAACCAATATCTAAACTAGATTCTTCTGCGGTAAGAACATAAGAGATTTTTTTATTTCCCCTTCATCATCTTGTAATCTCCTGTTTATTTACTTACCTACTATAATTAGCATTAACCCCTTATGACAAAAATATGTTTTTGATAATTCTAAAAACAACTAAATGTCATAACTTGGAATTATTATTGATACTGTCATATACAATGTGGGTACAAGTTTACTCTTAATCTGTACTGGTTCTTTGTTAGTTGCTATTTAAAAGAGGCTTCTAATAACAGTTATCCATGCATATATATATAGTAGAGAGGAAACCAGATTAGCCCCCAGGGTTGATGCCGGAGAGACAAGAGAACCTAGGTAGCATATCTAATTCTGATAAGAGATCTTGGGCCTAAATATTGTGGTTCTGAAACATTAACACAGATGGAATAACCAAAGTTCAATAATTTCACATTGAGATGAACTGATTTATTTCCTCAGAGAGGTTACAAAAGCAAAAATTTTTCTATCATTAATTGGAAGTTAGGATCCCATAACTGAGACTTAATTGAAAAGACTGGGATGAGTTGGGAAACTAAGAGACAATCATATAACAGTTGGTGAGAATGAGAAGTATAAAATTTTAATAAAAAGTAAAGAAGAGAGGTATGATATAATCAAAAGTTTGAAGTGAAATATATTAAACTGCTACTGAAACAATGGGGAAAATGCTTGATTAATAGAAAGACAAAGGACATGTTTAGAGGTACAAAATTCTTTAGTGAAAATAATAAAATCACTTGGCAAAACAATCCTTCTCTTCTCATTAACTACTGGCAGTAAAGTAATGGGGTAGCATAGCCTACACATCAGAGTTAAGTTTCTGCTATTCAACTTCATTTAAAAGAAGCACATAAAAAACAAAATTAACTGTTATTAGAAATCTATTTCACATAGCAACTAACTTCCAGTGTATAATAAAGAACCAGTATAGATGAAGAGCAAACTTGTACCCAATTTGTGTATGACAGTGTCAATAGTGATTCCAAGTCATTATATTTAAATGGTTTTTAGAATTATCAAAAATTAAATTATATTTAGCAAAATTAGACAGTTAAATATGTTAAGAGATTAGAAATGGCCATTCCACCTATACAAAAGTGAAGATTTTTACAACTACTGTGAATTTACAACATGTCTGGTATGGCTAAGCAGCATTCAAATGGAAAACAGAGAATATTGAAAAGACAGTTGCAAATAATAATAACAGCTGCTACTAATTCACAGATATTGAATGATAACTTAGTACATGCCATACACACTTCAAGGTTCTGGGGATTTGGCAGTAAACAAGAGAAGCTGTTATAAAGACTAGAAATAGTAATGGCTTGTGCCCGGGTAGTTGTGTGGAAGGGTAGTGTACGTTGAATGGAGTCTGAGTATGTAATGAAGGTAGAACCATCAGGAATTTTGTTGACGCCTCTGAAGTAGGCTGTGACTGAAAGAGTTGTAAAGGATGCCTCCAAGTTTTTTGCTCTGAGAAACTGAATGGATGGAATTGCCACTGTATGAAAAGTAGAAGGATGTGAAGATAAGAAGTGGGCAAAGGGCAGGGGGGAGAGAATGGGACATTTGTAACAGTGTCAACAATAAAAATAAAGTTAAAAAATAACTTGGTTTTGGACATGGTTATTTGAAAATGCCTTTAGACACAAAAGTAGAGGTTGGTGGTTGAATACACATATCTGAAATTCAGAGGAGAGGTTCTTGAGACAGATAGAAATTTGAAAATCACCAGCTTGTGGATGGTATTTAAATACAGCAATTGAACATCATTAATTAAAGTTAGATAGAAATGAAAAGGGGCCCAGGGACTGGGCCAAAGTCTAGAGGTTGGGGAATGGAGGAGGGACCACCCAAAGAGACTGGGAAAAAGCATCCCAGGAGGAAGGAGGGGAAATCAGAAGGGTGAGTTTCTGGCAGGCAAATGAATAAAATATTTCCCATAGGAGTCAGTGACCTACTGTGTAAAATGCTTCTGTTTTAATTAAGATGAGAACTCAACATTACCACTGTCATTGACGAGAACAGTTTTGATGGAGCGGTGGTAGTGGGAGGTTGGCTCAGTGAGTTCAAGCTAGCATGAAGGGAGGCACAGGAATAAGACAGTATAGACACTCCTCCAAGGAGCTTTGTTGTAAACACATAGAGGGGAGAGTGAGGCTATAGCTACAAAGGAAGTAGGGCCAATATTTGTTTAAGAAGAGAGAAATAACTTAATGCTTTTATGTTGATAGAAAAGATTCAGTGGGGAGATGAAAACTGATTATTTAGGAAAGAGAATGGAGCAACTGTTGGGACTCTGCAGCAACCCAAGGTAAAAGAAGGCGGGGTCTGAGCACAAATGAAGGTGTTGGTTATCACTAGTAATAGTAGCCAAAGACAAGGCCGCGTTCACGAGCACGGGGTTTGATAGGTGGGTGGAAGTATTGGTGCATGGTGTGCATAGTTCAATTCTGATTGCAGCCATTATTTTCAGCAAAACAGAAAGCAGGATTATTAGATGAAAGTAAGAATAAGAGATGTATTGAAGGTGAGGAGAAGAGACAGGTAAAACATGGTCACCTAACTGAAAAACTGACCAGACTGAGACTGTAGTGTGATTGCTAGAAACCATCAAGGCCAGTGGGCTGAAATTTAAAGGATGTTCAGTCAACATGAGTGTGCTCATTTGTAACTTTATTTAACTTCAGAACAGTATGAAATAGTCTTCACAATAGTCCTATGAGGTAGGAACTATTGCCATCCCCACTGTAGAGTTGAAGAAATACAGAAAGAAAGAGGGGTTAAAGAAATTGCCTAAGATATTATCATCAGAAAGGGTTAGTCTCTGGATTCTAATCCATACATAGCTTGCACCACTTACTCCTAGGCTTACTGCTCCCATGAATTGTGTATTCGTGAATACACCAAGTATCTGATTAGGACAACTAGTTGATCTTAATGCCATTGTCCAACATATGGAGTGCAGGAAAGGGAGCAGGTTTCAAGCATGGAACAAAGGAACTAGAAAATTATTGCAATTTTGTGCTTTTGTAGCGGGGGATTTGTGAATTTTCCAGAAATAGAGCACAGTTCTGGCTCTTGCAATATTCATATTTTAGAAGAGAAATGGGCTGTTAAGCAATCACAGTATATACCTTGATAAGTGCTATAATTGATGTTCAATGGAACTAGAGGGGAGGAGTGTTCTCCATCCTTGGGGGTGGTTGGAAGAAAAGGTATCAACAATGGTAGCCAGATGGCAAAACGCTTAGGAAAATTCTTGAAGAATGAATGCAGAGTCCTCAGGCAAAGAACAGCTTGTGCAAAGGCATGAAAAAATGTCACTTGCAGGGGCCTGAAGATACTCCATCTGGGAGGAATGGTGGCAGTGTGGGGAGATTACACATGAAAGGTGGGCTGGGAACAGCTGGAGAGCTATTTAAAAACCAGAGGGAGGCGAGTGGCATGAGAGGATTTGCATTTTATGAAGAAAACGCTGGACTCAATTCAGAGGATATATTGGAAAGAGAGTGGGAGAGAATATGTGGGGCAAGAAGACCATTTTACTGATTATTGCAACTTCCCGGTAACTGGGAAGGAAGCAGGGATGAAGGAGAGAGAAATTCCTGAAATTACAGAAATCTCCTGAAATTACATTTTAATCTTTACCACAGTGTTTTTTAAATGTTTTCTTTTTAACATTATTCCATTCTTGGTATATCTAGTACTAAAAATTCACCTACATTCTCAGCATTTTGAAGTTAAAAAATAATTGTTTAATGTTAATTGTTTTTTTAAAATATATCTTTATTTATTTCAGAGAGAGGAAAGGAGAGGGAGAGAGAGAGACAGAAACATCAATGATGAGAGAGTCATTGATGGAGCCCACAACCCGGGCATGTGCCCTGACCAGGAATCGAACCCTGATCGCCTGGATCCTAGGTGGACGCTCAACCGCTGAGCCACGCCCCGGCAGGCTAATGTTAATTGTTAATCACTTACCAATAATTAATAAGTGAACAGATGTCAAAGTTCTCTAAGTATTGACTATTATGTAGTTAGCAATCTAATTAGAAGACTTAACTGACATACAAATTTAGAACAGATTTATTCTAACAAACTTCAAAATGTTCCAGAAGAATTCAAATATATAAATTCTTTTGGAATTAAGGTACATATAAATAAACAAGAAATAAATGATGTCACATACTCTATATTTAACTACAAGAGAGAAATAATAATATAGAACGGCACCTTGCTTTCAGACAATCGTATATAATGTGTTTATAATGAATGTCTCTATGTGAAATTAAAACTAAAAATTGGTATTGACTATTTTGGCAAAACTTAAAAATGATTGTGGGAATGCCTATAAAATCCAAAAATATCTCCTATAGGCTTTGGGATAATCTTCAGTTTATTCTGTAAAACTGCCTGAGTTTTTCTCCATTAAAATGCTCTTCATATGGCCATCTGAGCTGGTGGTCATTTACTTTTTAGTATGAAATACTTTATCTAAATTTCTCCTCTTCTTTACACAAGTAGGGTTATAAAAGGGCAAGAACATTTTGCAGAGTGAACAACCCAACTGTGACCAGCTTCATCGCATGAAGCCCCCACTGGGTACCTCAGAGGGGAACATCAGGAAACAGGAAGATGCCCAAGGGAAATTTCTCATCCAGAATCTGGCCTAACTAACATCTTCTTACAGTTCTCTGTGCCCATACTTTCATTTCAAATTGAAAACTAGCTAAATTTATTTAAACTGAAAAGTTCCATATGATATTATTTACCCCCAAATTTAAAAATCCATAATTAAACAGCATTCCCCAGATCTAAGCCAAAGTCAGTCCTTGAGCTAATATGTTGCAGCCACGTTAAAAGGTCACCAGCTGACAGTATGCCCAGCATTGCCACTCAGGATACTTCCAGATACCAAACAAGAAAGTCCATGTTTTAGTACTGATTTATCATCAGAGGCAAAGCTTTGTCTCTTGAATTATAGCTATGAAACCACAAATTTGCAATCCCTACGTGGAGGATGGGTAACCCAAGTTCACAACAATAGTTAAAACTGACACACTCAACATAATTCAAAACCTCCCCAGAAAGAGCTGAATTCTTAAAATCTCATTCAACAACCTTAACCTTCATTCTGAAAGTGATGTTTGTTCAATAAATGAAAGTTAAAATCTAGCAGTTGTGACTCTTGCTCCCCTTTTTTAAAAAAGGAGTTTGATTATAGTTTGTAATAATCTAAAGACTAGAAGTGACCATTTTAAAGAGAGAAAGGGGGAAAAAATGTACCATGCTGGTCAGTTCTCCCTTTGGAAATATCTGATCTCATTCTGTGTCAAAGTCTATCTGTCCGTGATGTTATTTTTAAACCTTGAAGAACGAAGAAACTGATTGATCTTAAATGATTTCTAAAAACCTATTTTTCCCCCATACTTTGCCCATTATAAGCCACAGGGATCAACCTGCCCCCTACTGATAAACTCCATAGTTTGAAAACACTAATCAAACAAGATAGTGAAATGATCAAAGTGTAGTAGTCTGATTCCTCCATTCAGTGTGCGACACATCTGTGAACTGGAGGAGAGCAGGAGATTTCAAATAAAGACTAAAAGAACTCTTTTAAAGCATTTCTTTTGTACTTGAAAATTTGTTCATTTTGAGCTATAAAAAAACAGGAGAGCTAAAAGCCTAATAAATTCCTTTGATCTGGACATGGCAAGTTCTTAAAGAGAAAGTCTAAAAGGTTGTAGGCTATCTACTGTTCTATAAAAATTAAAATCTAGCAAACCATCACCTATTTCTCCCTATTGCCTCCCTGCCCCCACCAGTATACTATATATTCCATCCATTTTAGGAAGAATAGAAACTACTAGATATTATTAGACTAAGATCTAAATCTACTCAAATATTTTAACCAAGAATACAGGACACTCTCTCCTCTTTGCAGTCGCAGAGAAGGTGCCTCTCATCAAGAGCCTTTCCTGGAAACATTCAGATTAGTCACCAAAATCATTTAGTATGAATCAAGAAATCTATGAACAGGCATGTAAACACTAAATATTATCCAATGGCTAGTTAATCATTTAAATTGGAGAAGGAATAGATTTTAATGTAATGAAGTAGGGACTGGATAAATGTGAGCATCCAAGGCATTTAAAGTTATTTTTAAAAGTTGAAATCCTGTGCTGGCGAAACAGAGTATGTCCACACCTTGATGTGAGTCACACTTTGTGCTCTAGTCTATACCACTGCTACTCAAAGTGTGGTCTACACATGAGCCTCATCCTCTCCAACTTGGAACTTGTTAGGTGCATCAAATTGTAGACATGACCCTGGATCTAATGGGTGAAAATGCACATTTTAAAAATATTCTGGTCATACAAATGCACATCAAACTTTGAGAGGCACTGCCCTGGCCTGACCATGCTTTTCATGCCTGTCTCATACACACACTGAATTCATTTGTAAATATAAATATTACAAAGATTTTATAGAGAACTGTATCTGGATTTCTGAACTAATAAAGAGCAGAAAACAAAAATTTCCAGTAGTAGGCATTCCTGAAATTATTTCCCCCCTCGCATTTTTGAAGATTCTCTGTGTGTGCACATTTCTGCATCATGTTTTGGTTTGCTTTTGCTTTTTTTTTTTTTTAAAAAAAAATATCTTTATTGATTTCAGAGAGAGGAAGGGAGAGAGAGAGATAGAAACATCAGTGATGAGAGAGTCATTGATCGGCTGCCTCCTGCACGTCCCTGCTGGGGATCGAGCCCGCAACCCGGGCATGTGCCCTGACGGGGAATCGAACCCAGATCTCCTGGATCCTAGGTCGGCGCTCAACCATTGAGCCATGCCTGGCTGGGCTGCTTTTGCTTTTTTAGTTAAATCAAGTGCGTCCCAGGACCTTTATTGAAAATATTCCTTATGCAAAGTATTCGCATATAAGGGATAAAAAGAAGAGCTACTCACAGTACACATCCTCAAGTTTATAAAATATCAGAAGAATAGACAAATAATAATTAAAACAAATATATAGTTGCTTGCTTGGGTATCAGGCATACATTATTATATTTTAAAGAAAGAGAGGGGGAAACATACAGTAGGCATGGTCTGGAATCCAGAATTTCTTCCTTGAAGAAACCACCACTTTCACTAAATATGATTATGATGAGACTCAAATTACATTCCCCAGAGGTGGGCACAGAACCAGTCAGAAAAACCATAGGACAGTATCCTCCATAATGATTCAGGCTAAACTGGGCAAGTAATCCAAGCAGGATTCATCAGAAAGTTCTGAAATGGTATAAGTACCCTAGTAGGAATCAATGTTGTTATTTTTTTCTAAACCAGAAATTTTAGGAATCAAAAAAGACTTTACTATATAATGTACATATATATGTATGTATTATAGAGAGAATTGTATACAAATATTAATTGCTACAAATACTTATTTATAATAATGTAAATATTCATGCATAAAAACCTACATACAGAGTGAAGCCAATTAGACAGAAAAAGATGGAGAGAAACAACTATAATGGCATTTTTTGAAACCTTGGGTATAGATATGGCCAGACTGTAAGTCATTTCTGGACTTTCAAATTACTAAAACATTACATTCCAATTTTTTAAAGGTTGCTTAGGTTAGATTTCTATAACTTAGAACTGGAAGACTTCCTATTATCAGAACTAACATTTATTGAGAAGCCTTTATAAGGGGAGTATGCCACAGACTAGTAAACGTATTTCTTAATTTATTCCCTACAGTGCCTCTACAACATAAACACTACTGTCCTTATTAAAAAGAAAACTGAGGCTTTAAACAAATAGAGATTAAGTGGAAATAATTACTCAGATCTGGTTTAAGTCCCATCTCTGTTTATTATCCATATTTGTATCACCTTGAATAGTTCTATAAAAAATGTACCAAAATTTGTTATAAAGAAACTAAAGAGAAAAAGAAAATGCAACTAGCTAGGAGTTTAGAAAAGTCTTCACAGAGGAGATATTTTTGATCTTAGCCCAGAGGCAGTGGTAAAATTTCAAAAACTAAAGAATATTCTAAAAAAAAGCAATTGCCTGAGTGAGGTTTAGTAGTACTAGATTTTTGGACTATTCAGAAGTACTGCAAACATGTTTTGGACATAGGAAAATATAATTAGGCTGGACAGACTAATTGATACCACATTGTATATCTCTAATTCCAATGTGTTCAATTTGGAAGTAATTTATTAGACAGTTGGAATTCATTGAAATTTCTTGAGATGAGCCATGCACTGATGAGAATTTCGCTTCAGAATGACTGATTTAGTTAATATGTGTAGTTTGGAAACAATAGAAAGAGACAACCCAGAACAGTCCCATTGGAAGCAGTTTTAACAGTCTGCTCCATTATTTGCAAATTTTTAAAGCTCTATATAAATAAGCTATAATGAGTGGTAACAATGGATAAAGAGATTAACCTATTGGAGTTTTATTTATTCTGTTTTTATTTTTATAATTCTTTAAAAAAAAAACAAAAAATGCTCCTATAGCAACAAATAAATTTAAATACTTAAACCCTCAAATAATAAAAAGTTAAAATTAAAGCACCTTTTTATAACAGAAGATGTGTGACTTATACTTGATGATTCACATACTGCAGTGTTCGATGTGTGAGAGGTTTTCATAATATCAGTGTTCCAAGGTGTGGGGGCGGCCGAAGGAAGGAACAAAAGGCTTGAACTAGGGTAGTGAAGAGAGAATACAAATGAGGGGGGCCTTTGGGGCACCGTGAGGGAGGAATCTGCATCACATGGGAAACTGTTGGCAATGCAAATGTGAATTCTTGGGCTACATCCCAGACCTACTGACTAAGAAACTCAGGAATGGGGCCCAACAATCTTAGTTTTTAATAAGCCCTTCTGCTGTTCTGATGCACTTCAGAGTGTGAAGAATCACTATGTTCAACTGGATCTGGGTTTAAATTCCTGGTTATTTTATTAGCTGTGTGATTTTAGGCAAGTCATTTATATTGGATGAGCTGCAAATTCTCCACCTACAAAATAATTCTAACCCAATAGGACTGATATAAAGGCAGCATGAAATTGTTCTTGTAAAGTGTTTAGTGCAGTGCCGGGCATAAAATAAACACTAAACAGTGACAGATCTTATTTTGAGGTGACAATCAGACAGAGGTAGCTCAGATTATGGAATTACTAAGATGGATTCCTGCTTCTCATTTTGGGTGATGAGAACAACACTGGTGGTTTTAACATAAAGTCATTATGAAATGTAATATTCTAAAATAAATTATACAAATTTCCTCACCACTCTATAATTCCTAGTCTGAACTAATTGTGTGACCTTAGGCCAATTTGCTGACCAATGTAGTCCTTAGTTTTTCAACATAAAATGTTGTGAATAGACTCAATGATGTCTAAGATTTTTTTTTCCAACTCTACATTCCATGGTTGTCTCTCATTTATCACTAAAGCCTTCAATCAATCAATCAATTAACACCTAGGTTTAATGCACTGTGGTCAATGGTGTAGGGAATGAAAGAATTATAAAGTACATGGCCCTGATGTTACCATTAGACTTGGAATATGTGCATGAAAAATTAATTAACCCTAAAGGAAGTATGCTCTGTTTCAAGGGAGGGACAAAAATATACGTCAGGAAAGAGAACAACCAACGTCTGTCTGGTGTAACTTTAAGTTCACAGCCACTAATCTTAAGTTCTTACTTCTGACCCAAATTCCTATATATCTCTAGGATATATATCTTCATTTTTCACGGCCTACATAACTCTCCAGATTTACTCATCAAACCTCTATCATTTAATTTACTCATACCATACTCAATTTTGCAGAGTAAAAAATTCAAACAAAAAGGAAAACTCAGGAGAGATCTATAGCAAACTCTCATCAGCACATGCACTCCTTCTCCTGCCCATCACCCCTCCCTTCTCTCCTGTTCTGTTGTTAGCATAATCAACTCTCCATACTTCCTTCTACAGCCTTTTGCTCTGAATGCACTAGTTGGCATACCCTCTTACCTACTCAAGGCTATTGCTCCAGTGGGTTTTGCCTTTACCACTGCACCATCAATTTTTTCCTCTCTATTGGATATTCCCTATGGGCATACAACTATGATCCGGTTTCAACTCACAATAAATACCTCTTTCAACCAAGTTTTCTTTCAATGAACAGCCAGTTTTCCACTTCTATTTAATGCAAAACTACTCAGAATAACTACTCAGTCATCAAATCTTCAATTTATTCACTCCCATTCTCTTAAACTGACTCCAGTCAGGTTTTCACCGCAACAAATCCACTTTGCTGCTCTTGTCCAGGTCATCAGTTACTTTCCCGTTCTTAAGTCTAATGGTCAATTCTCAGCCTGCTTCTTACTTAAATTACAGAAATATTTGTCAACATCGACCGTCCCTGAAGCATTTGAAACACTTTGGATATACACAGTGGGGTAAAAGTAGTATAAAGTTTTTCTTACAGAAAATAATACAATAATTAATATATAATAATACAAGAATAAAATCTGTATTTTGTGTACTCACAACTGTAAATTTACTTTCACTCTACTCTGTAAATATCTCCCTTTGGATATCTAACAAGTATCACAAATATAAATTGTCCAAAACTCTTGATCTTTCCCCTAATAATCTTGCTGCTCCCCTATAGTTTTCTACTTCTCAAAAACCACAAATACCATGTTTCCGTTACTTTAGGCAAAAGTCTTGAGGTCGTTTACATTCCTATTATTAACTTACAACAGCCAAGCCATCAACTGATACAGCAGGTTCCACCTTCAAAATATGCCTAGAGTAATTCCACTTCTTATC
The DNA here is from genome assembly GCF_054644295.1 of Miniopterus natalensis. NCBI lineage: Eukaryota > Metazoa > Chordata > Mammalia > Chiroptera > Miniopteridae > Miniopterus > Miniopterus natalensis. Next base: position 20,460,714 of record NC_142086.1, on the reverse strand, counting down.
CCTTCTACTGCTACTACCTTTATCAACATGACTATCACCTGTGTATTTCAATAGCTTTTTAAAAAATATGTTTCATTGATTTTTTTAGAGAGAGAAGAGAGAGGGAGAGGGAGTGGGGGAGAGAGGGAGAGAGAAACTGATCTGTTGCTTCCTGCATGACCAAGGATTGAACCCACAACCTGGGTATGTGCCCTGACTGGGAATCGAACTGGCAACTTTTTGGTGTATGGGCGATGCTCAATCAACTGCCACACCAGTCAGGACTGGTTTCCCTTTTTCTACCCCTGCCAGTGAAAGTCTGCTCTCAACATATCAGCCAGGGAGAAGATCACATTACACTTCTGTTGGGGTTCTTCCCACGGCTTCCCATCTCACTCACAGTAAAAAACAATCGTCTGCCTAATCATGTCTAATACCTGCATTCCCTACTACTTCAAAGTATGTTCCTCAGGCCAGCAACATCAACATCATATTGTTGGGCATGCAGAATCTCAGGTGCCATCCCAGACTTTCTGAATTTAAATCTCCATTTTAAAAGACCACATATGCACCTTGATATCTGAGAAAAATTTTCATATGTAATATTCCACTTCTTTACCCTCTGATTTTATTTTCTGTCACAGTCCTCCTTGCTCGCTCTGTTCCAGCCACAGTGGTGTTTGCTATTAGAACCTTTGTATTTGCTGTGTGGCACAGAACTGAGTTTTTCAGTTCGAGAGTCACTGAGGAACTGAGTTGTGCTGACAGCCACCTTGAGTGGGTTTAGGAGCAAATCCTTCGAGAGTCAGGCCTTGAGATGACGGCACCTGTCCCCAAAACCCTAATTTTAGCTTTGTAAGTTATTCTGAGTCAGAGGACTCAGCTAAGCCAGCCTAAGATTCCTAATTAAAATAAACTATGAGATAATAAATGTTCGTTGCTTAAAGCCACTAAATATGGGGGTAATCTGTTATGATAACTAATGCAGATATCACATGCTGGCTCCTGTTTCTAAAAAGCTCATGACCTAATCAATTTAATCAGTTAATATACTTTTGAAACAATCACTAAGACCATGGTGAGGGTATAAAGGAAGCATTCACTACATGCCTTGGCTCTCAAGGTACTTACTCTTTAATTGGGTAAATATGAGTGACATCTTGAACCACTTTTTAAAAGAATTTAGTCAACAGACTAATATAACAAACTACTAAGATTATATAATGTAATCCTTATGTGTGGTCAGAGTTCAGAAAGAACAAGATTAATGAGGTTTAGGGAACCCATCATGCTTTAGTGTGATCTAAATTTCTTTAAGAGTAAGATTATGTAGAAATTTATACAGTTACTAAAAAGACAGAACAACTCATAATATATAATTATACAATTTTCAACATTTTCAGTACATCTCAAGTCACTATTTGTCTTCCTTCACTTCATCATCTTGTTGGAAAGCTATCTCCCTCCTAAAAATCATTTCTACCAAGCTTCTCTTTTAGTTCCTTCTTGTTAACTAACCAGTGCCTTTGTGTTGCCAAGAGAACATAATATACAAGTAAAACAACTGTTATAAAATCTTCAAGGACTGGAAAACTTCAATGGGTGGAGTAAAACATCCCCAAAGACAAGGCTAATTTGTGACTTGCTTTCTTATTGTCATTGCTTTTGTTCAGTAACCTTTAATATGACCTGCAGGCATCAATAAATTGAAGAACAGCAATGAGACATTTATGTTAACTCCCAGCTTAATAAAAAATGGTTCTTTTCTTTTCCAGGAAGCATTTAATTAGTTTCTATTTGAATTTTTGAAATGAATTAAATAATTCTATACTCGGTGCTACGGTACCTTTCACACAGAGAAGTTTTTACTTATGTTGTAGTTCTAAATAAATGCATTAAAATAAATTATTTTACACTTCATTACCCAAAGTAGTTCAAACCATAAACCTTGACCTTGGTGGATCATATTCAATACACTCCTTTGAATCTGAAACAGGCAGAGATAGAGGTATACTTTAAAGCTAATTTCAATCAAGCTATCAGCATGCATTTATTGTACCTAGTATATGTAAATATATACTGTGAGAGTGGGATTTGCAAAGAAGTATACAATGTGGCTATTCAGAAGGCATTTTTTCTTTAGAAAATTAACATTTGTGGTGTTTTATAAATTCAAACAAACCACATAGTCATTAAGCACCAGGGAGAAAATAAATCAGCTGTAATCACATCCTCTATTCTAAAGTACAGTTTCTCAAACTTTAGGGTTCAACAAAATCACTTTGAGGGCATACAGACTTATTAAAACTCAGATTGCTGGGCCCCACATCCAGAACTTCTGATTCAGCAGATATAATTTGTATTTCTAAAAAGTTCCTAGATGACATTCATGCTGATGTCCACACTGGTGGCTACTGATCTAGAGAAATCGATTCAAAATTTTGGCATTTATCTTTCCAAGTATTTTTTTCATCCTAAACTATAATGTTTAGGTGTACAGAAACACCTAAACATTAACACATAGCCATCACAGATACACATACATCAATATCCTTTGTATACTTTTGAAATTGCTACGTTAAACTTTTTTTTACTTAATATTATAACATTACTCTGTGTTATTACATATACTTGCCTGTCTTTTCAAACATAATTATTATAGGCTTTCAAAAAACAGATTTTGTCTTCTTGTAACATTTGTCATAATTATTATAGGCTTTCAAAAAACAGATTTTGTCTTCTTGTAATGTTTCTCCCTCCTTCCCCACCTGTGTAATGGGTATATATAGAGATCTTGACTTCTGGAGAAACTTTTCAGAGTTTCATCCCCTGTGCCCTGAGGCAGAGGAACAGTGAACACAGAGAACATAACTCTTTTCATATATATTTGTTTTCCTGAATAATAATGTTTTTAATTTATTTTTTATTGTTGACAGTATTATAGATGTACCCATTTCCCCTCCTTTGTCCCCCACTATCTAGCCCCCACCCCAAGGCCTTCACCACACTATTGTCTGTGTCCACGGGCTATGCATATATGCATATAAGTTCTTTGGTTAATCTTTTCCTGTTCCCCCTACCACCCTCCCCACAGAGATATCAGTCTGCTCTGTGCATCCATGCCTCTGAGGAGATAAAACAAATAGCCACAAAAAATAACTAACATACAGAACAGAATATGACAAGAGAATAGATTTCATAGAGAGGATGCCAATTCAATAAGCCTAAGGACTGACAGTGATGACTATAAGGGCTATTGATTGCTTCCTTGCTCTCTTTTCATCCTGACTTCTCCACATTCCTCTCCCATATACTCCCTCTCTCACAGGCCTGGTTATACCATCGTATAATGTGACATATTCTATTCTGGCCATAGATGGCCAGCACCTGACCACATGAGAACAAATCCTTAACTGGACTGAGTCAGCTCTTAGAATTTGATATATGAGAGATAAAATATGAGTGAGCTCATAGCTGAGTAACACCAATGGCAGAACTCAAGATGGTGGAATCATGATGCCCTTAGGGATCTAAGAGCTGCCCTGGTGAAGTCCATTGTTAAGCATTTTCTTTAATTTTATGTGATTTATATCCTTATAATTAATGGCAATTCTTTTAAGGTAGCATAAATAATTTTTGTAATTAAAGGTACCCCAAGACAGCGATACCATTGTTATCATTGGAACATAATAACTAAATGTCACTTGTTTTTAGAATATATTTTCTTCATATATTCCAAAACATGGAAGTAAGAAATTCCTGGGAAACAAAATCCAAGATAAAAATTAAGAAGCAATGCACATTTCAACCATATTTTGTGGCTACTTATTAACTTTCCTGTTCTATAAAATAATTAATTTAGGATGATCATTTCAAGGACTCTACAAAAGTATTACACTAACCAATGAGCAAATATACTTATTTACTCTAAAATAAACAGAATAAACTCTTAAGAAACAGAAGTGGTCTCAGGAAGTAGAGATTAATGTTGAGATTTTCATTACAGGAAAACTGATGCTAATCTCTTCTCTTAGGAGTCAGTGAAGTAGTCTAAATACAAATAACATTTTTTGTAAGACACTTATTGTCTAAATTGTTTTTATATTGCTTTGAAACTCACATATTTTAAGTGCTCTCAATTGCCAAAGAGAAGAATGTTATATTGTAAAATATATCCCTTCCACCCAATCTGATTAACTTCTCTTTTTAAATAGAGGGCAAGTGGAATATATACAAATATAAATGACCAAAACAGCAACTTATTTGCTTTTTCTTACACAACAAGAAATCCACTGTGGAAGGCAAAAAGTGGGGACTTTATAAGTCTAAATTTATGAGTAAAAATATAAGAACCTAAACTGTAACAAGGAATATAAACTTTATACTATTCTGACTTACCATGACATAGAATTAGAATAAAATGTACTAACTTATAAAAAGAACTTACATACTGAAAGATTCCTTATAAGCATATTGCAGGCATCAGCAGTTCCAGTTCCTGCTCATACAAGAAATAGCTTTGACCATAGCTTAGGTTGTTGCAGGTTACCCAACTGCAGGAATTTGGCTAGCACTGACCACATCTAGTATGCCAACATTAAAAGTCCATATCGAGACCAGCAAGGACACTGCCTGCACATCCGCAGCCCCCCCTTCTGATCTCTGTTCTGCTTTCCCTCTACCCCCCTACAAAAACTGCTGCCTGCGCTGAGATGTTAAGATGGGCTTTGGGATGGGAGTCCTGCATCTTTGCAGGCTGCTAGCATCTGAATAAACCTCTTTCCCCTCACCTCTTTCATTGTGGCAGGCAGGCAGCCGAAATATTATTCTTGACAGATTATACACTCATGAATATTACATAGCTTTCACAAAAGCAAAATTCAAAAAATCACAAAAAAGTACTTATACTTTTGTTAATCTCTCCCCAGCCACCCAGAAGGGGTCAATGGGGAAAAAAGGGGACAACTGTAATATTTTCATCAATAAAGATAAATTAAAAAAAAGAATACTTATACTTTTGTAATGCTTATGTAAAACTAAGATATGCAGGTGAACCTCAGCATTGGAGAAAATTTTCAATGACCATTAGAGTTCTCCTTAACATAAACATAACAATCTATAAAAATTCACTTAATTTCATTTCTATTAAAGTTCCTTTAGATTTAAACAGAATTCAAAATAGTTATCTCTTGCAAATCATAAATGATCTTTAAACTGAACTGCCAAGGAAATAGAGACAGACTCAGACAGAGAGCAGACAGACAGCTCTGGTCGGGGGCTAGGGGTATTAGTGGGGACATGGAGGGATTGAGAAAAACGGAAAGAAAAAGAGAACTCATGGACATGAAGTGCGCAGATTGTGGGAGTTGGGTGAAGGTGGAAGTGGGCATAGAGGGGATAAATAGTGATAAAAAATAAAATAAAGTGTGCATCTAAAAAATGATCTTTATACAATAAGGAGTGGCATAAGGAATCAGGATAAATTTAAACAGTAGAGTCTTAAAATAATATTTTATCTACTACCATAATGTAGTTAAAGATATGATACTACTATCCCTTACTTCCTTTGCATTCCATTAAACCTTTTCTGATTCACAGATAGAAAACAAGACAAAAAAACCAAAAAACTTTCAAGAACAAATTAAAATCGCTACATAAATGAAGTAAAAACTAATTACAACACTCAGCTGTTCAAAGACAAGAGGACAATTAAAACATCAAAATAGTGTCTACTTAAAGATTACTTTAATAATCACTATTTATTTGACAGACGAGCATAACCTGTGTACCGCCTAGTGATAACGGTGAGACATTAAATAGGAAAAAATATGTCATATCAACGAAACTAATTGAAAGTGAAGAGATGGAAAATTTTAATTAACTTTGTGAACTGGCTTTGTCTCTGTCAATTACCTAAATTACACTATCGAAACATGGGCAGAAATCTGTATTCAAGTTAAGACAAGAGCTTTGTGAAACAATTCCTTGATGGGCAAGAGATAAATCACTTCAATTGTATATTAAATCAAGAAATAAATGGAATTAATAGAAATGCTGAATAAATGAAGGAGGACATATGTATGGGACACTAGGGAAATGATAAAGGTAGATTGAATTAAGCCCAGGAAGGACCTACTGGTATAAGAACACTAATAGATGGATGGCAAATCAATTCCTGTCTTTTATTTTTGTAGACTTGTGAAATATCAATCACAGTTCACAATGACTAAATAGGTATTTATTTGACTTTGTAGTTTTCATTTTTGTAGTAAGTGAGGGCCCCAGAAGTATTTGAAGATAATTAATAATCTAAACATATTTATGAAGTAAAAATGCATCTTAACAATTCTTTTGTCTTTTGTACTATGTGAGGATCTAATGAACATTACTTTTATTTTTTTATTTTATTTTTTAAAAAATTTTTCTGTATTGACTTCAGAGAGAGGAAGGGAGAGGGAGACAGAGAGATAGAAACATCAATGATGAGAGAGTCATTGATTGGCTGTCTCCTGCATGCCCTCAACTGGGGATCGAGCCCACAACCCAGGCATGTGCCCTGACCTGGAATAGAACCGCAATCTCCTGGATCCTAGGTCAATGCTCAACCACTGAGCCATGCCCAGTCAGGCACATTATTTTTAAATGGCATCTTCTTAAAATCAATTGGAAACTACAACAAAAAAATCATTGTGGGAGTGTTTCCTCAAATATTCAAAATCACACAAAAAATAACTTCTCAAAAATTTCTCATTTCCAGAATAGATGAACTTGAGTATGTTTTTTGCTGACTGAGAATATGATAAGCATGGTCCTTTAATTTATCTTAGTATTTTTAAGAACTTATAATTGATTTCACAAATGTATATAGTCAACAAATTGCTGAGATCCACTGAGTGAGGCACCTTTCAAAGCACAAGAAATCATACAATAATAGATTTTGAGCTAAAAGGAATACTTTGTGTATATCTATATATTGAGATTGCACACACAAAAAAGTCTTTATCTTCAGTGCTAAAGCAAAATAACATGCAATGGCTTTGTGGTATAATTTTGAACAAATATTTTAAGTTTTGAGCAAGAAAAAGAATACATGGCTGATTGATTACCTGAGTTTTCCATGGGTATGTGGCGGTTGGAAATTTCATCCCTCATATTTGCCATTCCTGACCTAATTTAACCCCTTTTATATTACAGCTGATGACACCAAATTCTAAACAATTAAAATGCCCAACTAAACCAACTAATATTAGGAAAAAAGCTCTAGAATAGGTTTCATGATTTTCATAGATAAAATAAATGGTACCTTATACACAGATGTACCTTATATGTCTATAGGAGACCTATACCATACCTAATATTTTACCATAAGCCAAAAATAGGAGATAGTCCAAAGAATTTATTTATCATTGCTATATTTTAAATAGTCACTTCACAAATAGATTAGATTAATAACAGCAAAACACATTAACAGCTAATATGACAGATTCCATTGTAATAATAACTTACCCTCTAATTTAAATCTGGCCTAGTCTTCAAGTACAAGTAATAGCAGACTACCTCTATCTTGTGCTTTGAGAGGCAACAAGGAAGACTACCATTCCAAATGACTCCCTTTTCCTGTGTGTCATGGTGCCTAAAATTCTATTCTTTTCTTTAGGTCCATATTTTTAATGGATTTATAACACTCCTTCTTAGAATGCAAATACACTTGGGTAAAAATCTTTCTTTTATGATGAGCTAATATGGTCATGGGCATTTTGGGGTTTTTTTGCCCCAAAATGTTCAACTTTTGAAAATAAGGTTTTTCTTCTGTTGTTTTCTTTTCTTTCTGAATATTTTCATAGGAAATATAACTGTGCAAAGTTGTGAAAATACATACTTGAAGTTGTAAAAAAAGTGAGTCAATTCAAGATCCAATTTTATCTAAGAGTTACCATGTTTGCTATCTGTGACCAAAAAAACCCCACTTCTTGAGGGTAAACTCTGAAAGGATTACTGCAGCTCTGACTGTTTCCTCCAGGGGTGCTGGATATACATACTTTGGGCTCTGAATCCTGCTGCTATGCCTCCCACTACCCTGTAGCTGCTTTGTCAGTGATGATCAATAGAAAGCAAGAGTTTTCTTCTCTTGTATCATGTTCTTGTTCCTATAAATCTGTATAAAAACACTTATCAGGGATTGATATATATTGTAATGTGTCCCCAACATTATAAGTTGAAGCACTCATCCCCGCTGTGTGAGTTTTTGCAAACAGGGCCTATATGAAGGCAATAAGGGCTAAATGATATCACAGGTGGGGCCCTGATCCAATCGGATTTGTGTCCTAAGAAGAAGAGAAAGAGACGTCAGAGGCCCCTCCTCCACCACCACCATCTCAAGCACAGAAAAAAGGCTATGTGAACACACAGAAGAAAGAAGCTATTTACAACCCAAGGAGAGAGTCCACACCAGACATCAACCCTACTGGCACCCCGATCTTAGACTTCCAGGTTCCAGAACCATGAGGAAATAAAATTCTGTTTAAGCCACCCAGCCTGTGGTATTCTGTTATGGCAGCCCCAGAAGGCTAATACACTGGTGTACCGATCTCCTTTTCCTAAATTTCATATACCCAAGAATTTAGTGCACATAGAGGCATACCTTGCAGGACTTTTATATACAGGAAGTGAAAAAACCCTGGATATATCTGCTTACCCATGATTAAACAACGACCCCACATATGTTAAAAATAATCCTTAAAAAGGTCAATAATATATAACCTATTGTATTATATGTAATAATTAAGAGAAAGCTTTATTCTCAGAAAAGCAAAAGTAAAATGTTAATGTCTAGTACTATAGTATCACAAACTAACAGAAAATATATTGTCAAGTTTAGAAAGTACTTAAAGCAGGGAGTTCCCCTCCTGCCCCAACGTAGACACTACTGTATCTGGAGTATAGACAACTCCCCTCCCCCAGTATTTAAACTGCATAAACTATAATTTTAGTAAATCAAGCAAAGAGCTAATCAAGTTTTGATTTGCTAATTACTTCTCAATTTGATTAGAGCTGGCAGCTAATCATCTCTGGATATTTAAAGTCAATCTTTCACTCACATTTGCAAATCAAAACTTAAGAGTGAAACAAAATTGGGACTATAGCATAAAAGTTCTTTGTGTTATAACAAATAATTAATTTCTACATGTTGCTACAATTTTCACAATAAAGAAAAATTTCCTAGCATGCTTCAACAAGTTGAATTATGCATGCAGTGTACCATCCTAGCTGGAGAATTAAAAAACAAGTCAGTTTTATATAATTTTGTGAAGCAGCCCATGTTGAGCAAGAAAGTGTACATGCTACATTAAACAAGCACAATATAATTCAAAATCACAATTACATTTTTATGGTCAGCAATAGTTTGCAGAAAAAATATCTACCAAGAAATTAAACCATGGAAAATTAATATTATAATTATTTTGCCTATTAAAACCAAAATTTAAAACATATTTAAGTATTATTAATATACCTAAGACAATCCTTGGAATATATGCCAAAGTAGGAAAAAGAATGTCACAGTCATTTAAATTCAACAAGGGAAAACATAATGATGAAACGCTGTGAGAAAGAAAGCGAGGCAGATAAGTTGGTTCTAATTTCAGGGGAAAATGTCTTCCCCAGTCATTACTCAAATACTATATTTAAATTGTACCCTGTAACAAAGTTTCTTCTATCTTTGTCACTTTCTGCTCCTATCACAATTACACAACTTGAAACTTGCTCAACTGTACTGCACTGAATAATGAATTATCTTTCTAGGAGGTATTTCATTATTACTACTGCCTCATTAATATCATTTCCAAGCAGTATCTTCACAAGTAAAGTTATATGAAACTTTAGACAATTATCTTGTAAAGTTAGGTTTTCTGAGCAAATAACAGACACTTGATTTGTTTTGTAAAAAAATTATTACAATTGAAACCTTTTATTTCTTTTCCATATTCGTCTAAGATCAATAAAAATAACTGAATTGTGTTGTTATTATTTTTAACCTTTCATTTTATTATTTTTCCTTACTATGAGGTTGATATTTCTTATTTACTTTCATTGTCAGTTTTTTATTTTGTTATTTTCCTTATGTAACACTATAATAGTTTAGTTCCTAATTATAGCAGTAAACAGGTAACTAAGTAGACGTATAGCTAAAATAATACCTTTGTTGTGTTCAAAGTTTAGCCTTATTCCATATTCTATCTTTGAATACACTTCCTAGTGAATAACCAAATTTAGTGAGAAATTCGGGAGTCATTAGGAAATGCTCACCCTGACCAGGTAGCTCGGCTGGTTAGAGCACCCTCCCGACAGGCCAAAGTCCTGGGCACAATCCCCGGGCAGGGCACATGCGAGTCGACAAACGGATGCATAAATAAGGGGAGCAACCAACTGCTCTCCCCCCCCCCTTTGTCTCTCTCTCTCCTTCTCAAATCAGTAAATAAACAAACAAGAAAAGAAAATGCTCTGCATCAAAGCATGAGAAGATCCTCTCCATACAACTCTGCGATGCCAACGTAGCGGTCTCCATTAATCCTTGCCAAATGCATGGATGACTTCTGTTTCACTTTTTATGTATCCGTTTACATCTGGGCCCTGTGAAGTGGATTTCAAAGTTCCCTTTTGAAGGTCAAAGAGATAGAAAGCTCCAGAAGTGTACACACCTCATTTCCTCATGCGCTCCAGCCATCATTACTGACACTCCTGTCCCTTGCAGGTTTAAAGGAAATGTTTTCTTTAACATATTAGAAATAATTCTGCCAGACAATAACTCCAGGCTCTTTCCATCCTCTCCTAACAATGGAAATTTGGAAAAAAAATAACTTAAAGACTAAGATTAAGGCTATAGGCTGCTTCAACCTGATTGCAGTCCTGTTAGAAACTGCACAACTCCATTCCCTCCTCTACGTGAAAACCAGGCTGTTAGGGAACTTATTCTAGAAGCCAACCCACTGTGAAATTTCTCACCGTGGTTCTATGTTTTTGTTATGCTGGAGATGAGACTGCTGGGCAGAAAAATAATTTCATTTAATGGATGGTTAACTGAACTGGAAAAATAGCATTTTCTATTATTATTATTTTTTTAATGGAGGTTCTAATTTAAATTCTACCATGCTGTAAGTTATAAAGCTAGTTTCCTCGTAGCTTGAGTCATTATTAGGGCTCTGGGCTCAGGCTAATACTGTTACCTCTTTGGTTTGCCTGTTCAAGTGATGTCTAGTTGGGTTTGGAATGTGAGCACAATAGGGTGTAAATTAGGCAACGGCTAAGAGGGTAGAGACCTACCTTCTAACACCAAGTACAAATGTAGCTCAAAGATTTCCTTAAACTGCAGTATCCATTAGATTCAATGTAAAAATCTTGATTCAGACCTAAATAGCCATCTTTCCATATTTCCGCAACAATTTTAAACTGATCTCTTTGCCAACAGTCTCTTTTCACTCATTTAACCTCTAAGGTTCTATCAGAATAATCTTTTACCTGACTTTGGTTACACCCACTGACACCTTGCTACCTTCAGGAAAATATCCCGATTCTTTAGTATAGTGACTGAATCCTTTCGTAATCTGACCCCAATCTGCTTTCCCACCCCACCAGACACACCATGCCTTTTATTGCTCTCTAAAAGTGTCATGACCTTGTAGGCCCAGCCTCTTCGGCCCTGACAAATATCTGATTATGAATTCACTGTTACCTAAACGTCATCCCCCCAATATAAACATTATCAAACCTCCCATAATATACTCTCTCTTAATCTCCAAAAAACATTCTTTTGGAATTTGAACCCTATTATACAAGGGTTTATGAGACAGTGATCCCTTCTTAAAGCAAGGATGGTGCTTTGCTCATTCATTCAAAAACATCTGAGAAACTGACTGGTAGGGTACGACATTTACTAATCCAAATACAAAAATGAGATTTGAAATAATTGTTGGTTCTTATTTATTCTTTGTAGAGAATATTCTTTGTAACTTCTACTGTCAGAATCACAAATATTTTTGCTTTACACAATGTTCTACTCCTCCCTTCTCTCCTCTTAGAAAAATACTTTCTAAATTTAAATTGGGGAAAAATACCTTGGAAATACTACAGTAAAAAAAACCTAATATGTGTCTTTTATGTATTTTATATATGTATACCTATAAATTGCTAGATTAAAATAATATGGACCTTTAGAGAAAAGGAAAGAAAAGTTCAGGAAGGACAAATCAATATAGAATACTACTACTTAATACATCTAAAGCAAAAGTTAAGAAACATCCAGTTACATTTTCAAATATATTCTGTTAAAAATAACCTTCATAAGGATAAGGTAAGAAATATTTACAGTAAAAATACTATGGAAAATATTTACTATGCTAAGTGTAGCACAAATATTTTTGATTTATGATAAATTTAAAACATTGACATTATGTGAATTTTTAAAATTATAATCTGTAAGTAGTACCACTGAAACATATACAAACCGTGTATAGGAAAAATATATCTTTTGTCCTAGACATCATAAATTTGGCTGAATATCAAATATTCAATGCTTAAAAATGTATTTTGAATGCTACTATAACCTTAGTTATACCTATTTTGTGGAGATAGTTATTAGTTATTTGGTTTAAAAAAATCTAGATAATAAAGAAGTGAAATACTATAATTTTGGAATAAGTCCAGAATTAGAGGAAACTTCTTTCTTCCTAATATAATGCTCTTTCACTGTACTTTAAAATTTATGGATTTTGCATAGACGTTTAAACTATAGCTTTACCTTCAAGTTGAATCTTCTCAAGAATATTCTCTCTGGTTTAGTTCGAGAGTTCAGGAGACATACGTAATATCTACATATTCAATTAATAGATAATGATGATACTTATAAATCAATATTCACTAAACATAGCTTAACTGTTCAAATTTCCTAAGGAAGTTTACTGCTTCAAATGGTCATTTTTTTGGCCACAGGAATTTTACTCTATAAAAATGTTACGTAAAAAAATTATATATTCCCTTGTTCACATATAGGATCAACACAACACAGCACAAAACACATGGTGTGGGACTCATCAGTAGCTTTCATTAGACTTGATACTATTGGGCTAGGAACTTTGTTCTGGCTTTATTTTCATCTAGAGGTTTGTGATAAATATCTTTCCCTCTACAAGTTATTTTTTTCTCTAGGGGTGAAGTCTTGAATGGTAGGGAGATCATTTTCTTGGTGCCCTTGGGTAAGTTATTATCATTTTTGGAAATTTAGTTCTTCTGAAAAAATAATTTTAACAGCACTTTCTTCCTGTGGTTTTTATGAAAATTAAATGCAAATGGAATTAATTAAAGACGTATAACATATTAAATGTAAAAAGGTTATGATTTGAATTAAGTAATAATTTTGATTAGTATTAAAGCTTGCTTTATGCAATATATTTAATTCAACATGAGAATTACCTTTGCATTTCTTTATTTCAGTAGATATATAACATTGGTATACATATATACGAGTTTCAGTAAAGAGGGAATATACATGGCTGTGGTCATGGCCAGGTAACTTGGTGCTGAAATAGTACCAAAAAGTGGAGAGCTTAATACTAATGTTTAGCTTTCAGGAGATTTGCTGGTATTCTGCTTATTAAAAAATTACATAAGGAAATACAATAGTCATTCAGCAATTTCCTATTAAATGAATAAATGCATATTTTCACTAACATTTTTCCAGATTCAAATCAAAATGACTATCATACATTGCAAGCATTTAGATTAGAGTATATTTTAGTTATAACACTGTATGCCCTTAAAATTTTTGCTCTATCCTAAAATAGATTCTACAGGCTATAGCAAATGATTATTACCCTAGTGTAATAATTATTACTCTAGTGTAACAAGAAAAGGCAACACCAAATTAGTGAAAGGAACCTCTTAAAGATTTTTCTTTCATCTTAGTTGTAAGATTTGGAACATGCAAAATATTGAACAAAGGAAAGAAAAACACTTCTTTAAAAGTGTTTTATAGCATACAACAATCTTAGAAATACTACAAAAAAAATAGTCTTTAAAAACTCTTTCCATGATGGCTACTGTGACTAGCCTTTGGAACATTTCTACTTAGTTCTGTAATAGCAATATTTTTAGGCATCTATAAAATATTTTACCGTGTGGAAAAATGAAAGCAGTGTGATATAGCAGACTATGTCAAGATTTAGAAAAAGAGTATCTAGGTTCTCTTCCTGAATATTCCTCTTCCTACTGAATTTTTGGGAAATTTTTGTACATCCAGCAGGACATGATTCCTATCATTTTAATGAGGCTGTGTTTAAAAAAAAAAATTACTAGAATTAGTGGAGTGATCCCACTTTAATGTATAAAATTGTTAAATTGCTATATTGTACACCTGAAAGTAACACAACCAATATAAGACTGTATACTAACTATACTTAAATAAAAATATTTTTTAAAAAAAATGTAGCCATATAGCAATGGAATATTAAAACAAGCTACAAAGGAAGAGACCTTAAGGAGCATCTACTAATCCCCTTAATTTTATCAACTAACATTTATTTAAGCTCTTATTATGTGACTAGTATTGTGCTAAATATTTCTCATGGATTAAATAATTTGATCTTTACAACATACTATGTCAAGAAACATAGGCCACAAAGTATTAGAATACATTGTTAAATGTATGTACAGTTGAAGCTTGAACAATGTGCGGTTAGGGTGTGGACCCACCCACACAGTAAAAAATTCACATAGAACTTTTGACTCTCCACAAACTTAAATATTAATAGCCCACAGTTGACCAGAAGCCCTATCAATAACATAAATAATTGATTAACATATACAGTTATTTACATATCAACACACACTTTAAAAAATGGTTTTAAACTTTTGTTTCAAAATTAAATGTATAAACATAGAGTGTCCATTAAATTTTAAAATATCCTATGTGGTTTCTGACAATAAATCTTATCAGAAAGCTAGAAACTTGAAAATATAAATTTGCATCCAAGATAATTGCTTTGATATACCACACTGAGAACTTGTTAGGTATATATCTCTGATCTCTATATTCATACACATGTGGATAAAATTTTATTATTCACAAGGAAATCAATTCTTTAATAGCCCACATTGGAATTCCAGGAAACAAGTATTTGCAAAAATGGCCAAAGAATGTAAAAGAGCACTAACTCAATTTTAATTTGACAGCAATTTTGCAACCTTTATGACATACATTGCTACACAGAGATATTTTCTTCTTGGGAAGCTACCTAAAACTCATATAAATTAGAACCAGAACTTAGGTGCAGCTGTATATATTTCTTTTACAAGTAGGTAGAAAATGAAAAAAAAAAAATGAAAACAATATTTAAAATAAAAAGAAGTCCCTTGGCAATGTATTGAATTAAGTACAACTTTCAGCCCACTAATCTCATCTAAAATTGACATCTATATGAAAAAATAAAACTTTGGGATTCTCATGTTTGTAATTCTTTTAGTACATTACGAAAATGCTCTCTTTATAAGAAACTTGATCCAGGAGGGAAGTAGTGGTGCATTTGTAACGCTTCACTGAAAACAGCTGCATTTACACCTGGTTATTACTTCGCGTGGGCCCCCCCTCTCCCCTACCTTCCCCACGCCGCTGCTTCACCTAGAAGGGGTGGGGCCGTCCCCGGGCCTGCGGAATCATGTGGTCTGGCCCTGCCAAGGCAAGGGCTCGTGGGGCTCGAAGTTCAATAAATCTAAGAGCTTTTTTCACAGCTAATTTTTAAGTCCATAATTTTGTATGATCTGAGAATGATGTTATAAATATCCAAACGGCCCTTGGCAGAAGAAAGGTTCCCCACTTCCCATTCTAGATTCTTGACTATGGGCCAAAGCCCCTCAGAGTCCTCTCAGGAAAGCGAGGCTTTCCCTCCCACCTGAAGAGCCCCGGATTTAGACTGAAAATGCTCTTATTTTTTTTTATTTATTTTATCCCTAAACTTGATCAGACTCTTCCACAGCTGCTTCTTGGGAGTCTCCTACTTAATTAAAATGGCCCCTGGTTCATTTTTGCGGAAAGCATGCAATATCAACGATACTGCAGCAGCCACTAGTCACTGTTTCATCCTCCACTCTCTTGATAAGGTTCCTGCTTGAGAGCTACGTGGCATAAAATTGAAAGTGAATACATTTAAAAACACTTCAACTTTAACACTTCATTAAAAAGGTTTTTCTCTTTTAAAATATTTATTTATCCTTCTGTATGGGAAGTCATTCTGTTGATACGGTGATTGCCCCTATGACTGTGGATATTGAGATTCTATGAAAAAAATGAATTACATACATCAGTGGTTCTTAACCCCAGCTGCATGTTAAAATCACCTTGAAATTTTAAGGAAATACTTATGCCCTTGGTCCACTATTAACAATTCTGATCTAAGATCTGTGATAGGACCTGAACATTAATATTGTTTGAACATGCCTCTGGTGAATTTGCGATGTAAAATCAAGCATCACTGACATATTTACCAGCAACTTTATATTGTCCAACCAAATAGATTATCTTATTTACTTCTCAAAACCACTGTATTTTATAGTATTCTGAGATAAGAACTATTATATCTGCTTCCCAAATGAGAACATAGGAGTATAAAGATTAAATGATTCCACCATCACTCCAGGGTATGTAATAAATAAAAAAAATAGGGGCTCCTGATTAGAAAATGCGAATATCATCAATAAGAGATGTATTATCTTCAGCAATCTAAATTTCCAACAATCTTATGGAAAAATGTGATTAGACAAAATTAGCATTATAAAGCTGGACATCCTCCCCCCAAGTTTTAATCTTTATGTTTCCAGTTTCATAACCAACAAGAAAAGGTCACATGTAACAAAACAAAAAATTAACTAATGATAATGCTCAGCCACAAATATTATTTAGCTATAAACATTATGATTAATCAAGATTTTACTCTGAAATAAAACCTGAGTAAACTGCATTTATTGATCTTTTCCTGGCTATGGAAATTACTATAGTCATCGATAGATTTGATAACATGTGCACTTACCAATAGTTTATTATACTGATTTCCTAAGGTTCTACACTGTATTTCCAAGCATTGTTATTTGAATTAACAATAACCTTTCAAAAAAGAGAATATTCCATTTATTCCATTTTATACTACTTTTTACAAAACCTAAAATGGTATGATGATCATATTAAATTTCCATGCAAACAAAATACATTATATTTTCAAGAGATGTAAATTAAAGTTAACATTCTATAAAGAAAGAAAAATTTTGTTCCTACTGTGACTCAAGAAAAAATTGACTATGGTCATGGGCCTTTGTAGGCACGAGACAATTTCCAAAATACTCACAAAAGTGCACCATAATGAGAGTAATAAAGCAAGACATTTACCTCATGGGAATCTCTGAATGTGTTGCTGTCATGGGCATAGTCTAAATTTAGCTCCTTATAATTTTAGCTGAAGTTACAAACCATATGGTGATAGAGAGAATTAGCCATATTTTAAAGAACCAGCCAAAAAGCTTTGTTTATTTCAGCCAACAAAAGTCTCTTTTGTAAAAGCATCTGATCGCAAAGTAGTTCATTGAATGATATATTATTCTGACTTCAGTAATATGGCTCATTTGCTTAATTCGTATTGGAAGTCATTTAAGCTTTGTAGATAAAAAGCAAAGCATAACAAAATCAAAGCTATAACACAAATTTTCAAGTCTTTGAACTAAAGGACCAAGCTCCAATAAATTTGTTGGTATTTGGCAAATATTGGTAATATAAAACAAGAATTTCAATGAAATTAAAATGATACCACTACCATTTGTTGAGATTTAAATTGGACATTCTGGCAAAGATTATATATATATGTTTTTTTAAATATATCTTTATTGATTTCAGAGAGAGGAAGGGAGAGGGACAGAGAGAGATAGAAACATCAATGATGAGAGTCATTGATTGGCTGCAGCCCACAACCCAGGCTTGTGCCCTGACCGGGAATCGAGCCCTGATCTCCTGGGTCCTAGGTCAATGCTCAACTGCTGAGCCACACCCAATTGGGCAAATATATATATATATATATATATATATATATATATATATATATATATATATTTAACAAATATTGTTCAAAATCTCCTTACTGTTTTTGTTTTAAAAATATAATTTTTATCAGTAAGAAAAAATAATAAAAATTATTTAAATACACTAAAATTTAAAATGACTACCAGGATTTTATTGTTTTAAAATATTTAATCAACCAGTTATACACATTTTTTAGATAAGGAGAGTAGCTGTATCAATGACTAATAATTTTTGGGAGAGACTGTCTTGTTAACTTTCCTCCCTTCTGATTTTCCTTATTTGTATGTTTATATAATTTCACTTGTTGGCTCAGACTGAAGAGATAGTTCTTTTCTTTTTTTTTAAATCTTCATCTGAGGATATTTTTCCATTGCTTTTTAGAGAGAGTGGAGATGGGGAGATAGAGAAACTGACATATTTACCGGAAACTTTATATTGTCCAACCAAATAGATTATCTTATTTACTTCTCAAAACCACTGTATTTTATAGTATTCTGAGACACTGATCAGCTGCCTCCCGCAGGTGCCCTAACCGAGGCTTTTGCCCGTGGCTGGAATCCGGCCCGGGGCCCTTCAGACCGCAGGCCAACACACACACCACTGAGCCACACTGGCCGGGGCTGAAGAGGCAGTTCTTCATCCAACTGTGGAAGCTCCTATAAGCTTTTTCAAATTGGTGACAGCTTATTTCAACAGACCACTGTAACTATTTTAGCCTTAACATTTTGTAATCAGTGGGACAAGAATATGTTATAGACAATAGGGAGCAGGGTAGAGATTCTATTACATGTGCCCCATTCATTGGGTTCCATACATCTCTTCTGAGCTTCCTGTGTGCCTGTCCCTGTCATAGGTGCTGGAGATTCTCTGGGGTGGCACACAGAAGTGCTGGATGCTGGTGAGGAATATTTTATTTATTAACTTTTACTTTATTAATGTTATTTTTTAATCCTCCCCCAAGGATATGTTTTTCATTGATTCTAGAGAGAGGGGAAGGGAAAGGGAGAGAGAAAGAAACATTGATTGGCTGCCTCGGGTAGGGCCTGCCCCGGGCACCTGAAACCTGGGTGTGTGCCCTGACCAGGATCGAGCCTGAAGCCCTTCGGTGCACAGGACCATGCTCTAACCCACCGAGCCACACCTGCTAGAGCAGTGGGAGGTATTTTATATAGTGGGCTTAGGAATGCTGCTCTGAAGACATGATATTTCAACTAAGACCTGAAATAATGAGACTGAACAACTGTCTGCAAAGAAGAGTAATCCCTTCCCAGATAATAATGGAGACAAAAATCCCTACGGTGAGCACTAGTTTGGTGTTTTGCTTTTAAATATGTCTTTATTGATTTCAGAGAGAGGAAGGGAGAGAGAGATAGAAACATCCATGATGAAAGAGTCATTGATCGGCTGCCTCCTGCACACCCCCTGCTGGGGATCGAGCCCGCAACCCGGGCATGTGCCCTGACCTGGAATCGAACCTCGATCTCCTGGATCCTAGGTCTATGCTCAACTGCTGAGCCACGCCAGCTGGATGAGTTTGGCGTTTTTGAGCAATGAGAAAGCAATTCAGTTGACAAGATTTTTTTCTTTTTAAACCAGGAAATAATGCTAAGAATTGTAGCCAGAAAAACAGGAAGTGACCAGACATGCCTTGGAGGCAGAAGAAGGGGTTGGATGTGTTTATTTTCTAATGGCAATAGAAAGCTATTAGAGGGTTTTAAGCAGGACATCTGTTTGATATTTTAAAAGATCTTTCACACTGCTCTGTGGAAAGGGGATTATATAGAGAAATGTGATTAAAGGTGAAACCTTAATTGGCATTTAGAAATTTCTAGAGGTGAATGCTTAGTTTTATTTCTTAGTAAATCTAGCTTCAATGCCAAATACACTGTGCCTTCTGAGTTATTTTAAAACAATTCTTGATAG
The DNA here is from genome assembly GCF_054644295.1 of Miniopterus natalensis. Taxonomy (NCBI): domain Eukaryota; kingdom Metazoa; phylum Chordata; class Mammalia; order Chiroptera; family Miniopteridae; genus Miniopterus; species Miniopterus natalensis. Next base: position 20,440,703 of record NC_142086.1, on the reverse strand, counting down.
ATATAAATTCTACATTTTCTCCTAATGTAGGGTTTTCCAAAGTATGAACCTGGGATAGTATAAAAATAATTTGCCTCAATAGTTAAAAATGCAGATTCTTTGAGTTCATCTCAGATATTTTGAATTAGTGTCTGGGGATGGAACCTGAGAATACACATTTTCTAATAATCTACTCAGGTGGTATTTATGCATGAGAACACTGGAGAATCATTCTTTGGGGAAGTGATTGTTCCTACAATATAGAGATGGCAGTAAGGTCAGGTAAGGCTTCCAACAGAATTGAATCCTTGAGCTTGAGTGAGAAGTCAGTTGTGCCAGATAGAAGAAAGTGTGGGAAAAGTGGTTTTCATGCAATGAGAGAGATGATTAAAGATCATCAGGAATGAGTCATAATGGAAATTTATCATAACTAGATTTCAGGATATGAGGGAAGCAAGGTTGAGGTGGAAGAAAAAGACCAACCCAGAGAAGTTCTGAACCCCACAAATTTCTGAATTTGGAGAGCATGGTGAAGACCTGCATCTTACAGCGTCACATAATCATAACACCTATAAAGTACGAAGGATGAAACAGTACAGGAAAAAAGTGTGGTGCAAATATCTAAAAGGGATCAAGAATATTATATCTGTTTTACTCCCATTCATTAGTCATATCATAGGTAGTAATGTCAAATCTCTATGGAGACCAGGCAGTAGAGGAAAAACAGAGACGAGCAAACAAAAACACACATTTAATGACCACTTAACACAAATTAACATGTTTAAACTTCAAAACAGCTCTATGAAACAGGTGCTTTTATTATTCCCATATTATAAATGAGGAACCTGGAAAGTTGAATGAAATGGAGTTGTGTAACAAATCTGCTCATCTCTAACCAGTTTTATTAGGTGACTGTCTGGTTGACTGTGTATCTATGGAGTGTATGGGATGTCTGTCTGCTGTGAATGATGCAGGAGTGTACCTCCCTATCAGCCAGAGACTGGATGACCTACAGGTGCCCTCTGTTTATCAGGGTGGGGAATGTCTTGCGTGCGGTCTGTATTAGGCACTTGGTCTGGCCCTGCCAAGGCAACTGCAGGTGGGACTCGAAATTCAAGAAATCTAGGAGCTTTTTTTCACAGGTAATTTTCAAGTTGATAATTTTGTATGGCCCATGAATGATGTTATAAATATCCAAATGGCCCTTGGCAGAAAAAAGGGCCTGATGTTTGCCTTGTTAAAAACTAGATGCCCAAAATAGTGTCACTTGTGCTAAAGTCCCAGGTTTTAATACCAGACCCAGATTTAATACTTGACCGGCTTGCTCTTTCGATGTCTGCCAGAAATATAATATTCAACCAGCCTGGACTTTTCTGGTCAACACCAATGAGGTAATCTGTCCTGTGGACCCTCTCCATCCCCGATAAGAAGTGACAATCTGCATGATAAAACCCTTGCCATTCTTTTCTCCTTGAAAGGCCTCCAGTTAAAAAAACAATCCCTTCTCTTTTGTTGATAGTCCATTGACACACTCTTCTTGGTATAAAAACCCTCCATTTTGGGTAACCCCACCCAGTGCCCCTCTAGGGGGTAAATGGGATGCTGCCAGATTCACGAAACACTTAATAAAGTCAATTAGATCTTCAAATTTACTCAGTTTAATTTTGTTCCTTAATAGCCTTGGGAAAATTACCCTCTGTTGTGTCTAAACAGATTTGCTTTTAAAATGTCAACTTCACAGTTTTGTTGTAAAGGTCTAATGATAAAATAAATGCAAACCCACCCAGTATCATGCCGGACACTATGGATAATCACCATTGCTTTAATCTTTCTACCCCCTTGCAAAATGCTTTTAACAAAATACTTATTATTAATTTGTAACACTTCACATCCACTTGTGGTAGCCAGTTAGAATGACATGATTAGAGCAAGGAGGAAGGACCAAGTACAAAAGGTCACCTGGGTAAAAGCCCCGGTTACCTAGCAAAGGACAAAACTGAGAAAACAAGGACCTTGCCCCCAGGGTAAACTTTCCTCCCCTAGCATATCGCTGGTCATGAGGTTTAGGCCCCTTGACCTTTCATATGGCTGGTCATGTGGTTTCGACCTCCCCTGACCTTTCCTCCCCTGGCATGTTGCTAGTCATGAAGCTTAGACCCCTCAGAGGGAGAATGAACAGGGAGCTGGCGAACAGCCCTTAAGCAGTAAGCCCCCAGGACAGTGAGGTTCTGATCTGCATCAAATACATCTAGGCCTCAGCTGTGTTTCAGCTCCAGGCCCAGAAAAGCTGCAAAGTCAGACAAGAGATCCACAGCTGACCTCAGGAGAAGTTGCACTGACTAATGACCCCTGTCCTGGCACCAACCAGTCAGTGGAGACCACAACCCTGAAAGGACACACCTAGAAAGCTGATGAATAGTCCACTGAGACGCTCCCCTGGGACATTCCCCTAAAATCTCCACCCTTAAAACCCTTAGGAGGAAGGAAGGCCCCAGTACCCTGGAGCCTTTCCCCTCCGCCTCCCCCTGTTCTTACCCCCAAGCTACAACTTTACTCTCCAGGGGTCCAACAAAGGTGAGATAGACTCATGCCCAGTAAATCTGGGGTGACATAGAGAGGGTGCTTGCTGTCAGTCACACCTGGGAACATAGGCCTTTGGCTAGAATGGGCGTGGTCCTTACAAGCATGGAAAGATTTGGGATACATAATCCCCTGAACAAAGGAGTTCGCTCTTTTGGCTGCTCTTGCTGCTCTTGGGACTCTTGAGATTTGTGTGACTCTGGGTTTGTGAAGCTCCTCTTGCATTTGCCCACATGGCCCATGGCCATGTGGATCCCATACACAGTGGACTAATCCAAAGCAGCTGGTCTAATGCTGAATTACACCAAGATCCAACATGGAAAGGAAGCTCTGGACACTGGCTTTGCGTCTAGATTTACTGAAATCCCAGCTACACTTCTTCTGTGCCTGAACTAAGGGAAATAGGACTTTGGAAACACAGGGATGTAATTCTACACAAGTAAAAATCACTTGTCCTCCCATGTGAGTCTCAGAAAATTCTTTTTATTGAACTATTATAAGGACTCCAACCCAGCAACCAGTGGGGAAAAGTACACCCCACCTCCACCGATAATAGAAGTAATTGTACATGTTGTTAAAACTAACTGCATAAATACAGTTTAAAAAAAAAATGTTTTGCCCGGCCTGGAGTGGCTCAGCGGTTGAGTGTCGACCTAGGATCCAGGCGATCAGGGTTCAATTCCTGGTCAGGGCACATGCCTGGGTTGCGGGCTCGATCAATGACTTTCTCATCATTGATGTTTCTATCTCTCTCTCTCTCTCTCTCTCCTTTCATCTCTCTGAAATCAATGAAGATATATTAAAAAAAAAAAAAAGTAAAAAAAATATGTTTTTATTGATTTTAGAGAGGGAGGAAGGGAGACGGATAGAGAGATAGAAACATTGATCGGCTGCCTCATGCACCCCCCCTACTGGGGATGGAGCCCGAAACCAGGCACGTGCCATGACTGGGAATCAAACCAGTGACCTCTTGGTTCCTGGGTCAACACTCAACCACTGAGCCACACTGGTTGAGCCATAAATACATTTTTAAATGATAATCCTCACATCTAAAATAGAGCAAGATATTTTTTCATATTTATTGCTTTTACTATGTTTTGTGCTTAATTAATATAATGTAATGCCTCATTAAAAGACTAAGATAATTATAGAATAACAGATTTACTACCACAATGTCTTTTAATTTTAGAAATATTAATAAAATATGACAAAAGTCAATGAGCTAAAAAACTTTTTTTGAACATGCCTTTAAAGAACTCTGTGAATTCAGTAAAGATATTCCCATGTAATAACCTTTTACGTTTTTGCTATTTCTTGCTATAGGATACCTGCATGAGTTAAATATATAAATATTTATATGGGTAAATCATGCAGGTAAATCCTATAGCAAACAACTGTATATAGGGAAAGGGAGAGTAAGAGAGAGAGAATGAGAGACTATAAAAATAGCTCCATATTATAGATAGTTATAATCATTAAATAAAACTTGCAATGGAGTGTTAGGAGTTAAGATGCTGAGTCCTAGATAGATTGCAGGAATGAAATAAATGCCACTACATTTTTTGTTCAGCAGTAAAGTAGGAATAAAAAGACCATAAAATTCTTGGGTTTGATTGATACGCCAACACGATGACTAGACAGAGTTGCAAGTAACAGCTGTAAATAACATCAGGTACTTCTAAAGCAGAGCCACCTTCTGGAAAGGCAGAATTATTATGTAATTATATCTACTTTTCCAAGTTACAAACTATTCCCTGGCAGGGATCCACTTCTTCATTCATTGCGATTCAATATAATTTGAGCTGCTAAGGTAAAGTGTCTCCCGGCAGGAGGCTGCAAATGAATCCTGCTGATGCTTTTATTACTACCGATTCATACTGTTCGGCCCAACACTCAGGCGTCCCCAGCGCTCGAGGAAGCCTTAGCAAGTGGCTTATTTTGAAGTGGAGCAGAGAACCACATCCGGATGAGAAAACCAGGGGGCTCCAGTAAGATTCACCAACACGCGATCAGTTGCTGTAACTGTACCAAATTCCCTAACTAGATTATATCTTCAATAAAACCTTTAAAATTTATTTCCAATTACACAGGAAATAAAATATTGGAGGGCTAACACCTTCTTTGTTATACGTTCCTTATTTTTTGGTAGTATTTTTTTCTGTTGGATTTTTATCTTTTTCTTTTTTGTTCATTAAAATTTAAGTAACACAATGTTGGGACTTTAGTGCATGAAAAAGCCATAATGGCATTTTCTTTATTTGAGCACCTTGGGAAAAATTAAATCTCATATGCTGTAGAGTTATAGTTGGTCATTTTATGGGTTCACAATATAGAATACTAATGTGGCTAAACCATTGTAATTCAAATAGCCTTTTTCTAGACTCTTATATGACTATCAACATTCACTATGGAAAGTATCACTTTTACATATCTACAGGTAAGTTCTTGGGTGTGGATAAATATGCTTAAGCATACATGCTTGAATACATATATGCACACACACACACACACACATACACATATATGAATGCATATGTATAGATGCTTGCATAGTCTACACACACACACTTAGAGCCTTATAGGAAAAGCAACCAGGACCCATGCTAAATTAGCAGTCTTTACTGGGCACTCCTGCAGGAAAGGTGGGGAAGGTGCAATGGTTGCTGAAAGGAAACGCACAGAATTACAAAAGCAGCTTTACTGTTCTTGGGACCGAGCAATAGGAATAGAAAGGTCCTTTTCCTGACCTTCTGAATGATGTTGACTGTAAGTGCCAGACAGAAGGTTTCCAAACACTCACAAAATAATAAAGGGAAATTTCCAAAAAAAAAACACATTTTAATGAAAGTTCACTTTATTGCTACTATTTAAAAGTGCTGCGCAGGCTTTTCTTTGAGTCTCTTACTAATACTAATGAAAGCAATTTAACTAAAATCCCATAACACTGTTCAATGAAAACTCCGGTTTGACCCCATAGCCCCTGCAAGCTATGTGAAGGACCAGGGCCTTTCACTCTGCCAGCTACATATTTCTCTACAGGAACGGGTTTCAACTCTGCCCTAGGTGCCTGAAGCCAAGCTATGCCCGGACTGATATGCCTGCAGGTGATTTCAACTTCCCTTTCACGTACATCTTCCTGCTTTTAAGGAAAAGGGGAAAATGAGGATTTATTAAAAATAGAATCCACAATGTTAAAAGTTAGAAAAAATATTCATAGTAATAATTACAGTTTCTTTCATTTACAGATTTTTAGTTAATCATAAATATTTTTCAACTAAATGAGAAACCTTTCTGCTGTCCACACTAAGTGACAAAGTAATTGCTGTTTTATTAATAATATATTTAGAATATCAGGTAAAATTATAAGAAAATATTAGAAATTAAATGATGGGATATAAATATCTACCTAGAAAGAGCTCTCATTCCTTTCTAAGTGTGAAAAGGCATAACTCAGTCATAGATTTCTTTCTTTCTTTCTTTTTGAGAAAAAGACAGATAATTACCCTTCATGGGTGAGACATTTGATTTACTCGACTGAGATTCATTCATTTCATCGTGAATTAAATGGTTCAATTCAACAGTTTCAATATCACCTGCTGCTGAAGGGACATCGGTGATGACTAAGAATGAGCTGATAGGTCAGCTATATTCATATTAAACAGAATGTTTGTAATTATTGTCATAGGTGAGCCGTCACTTTGATATCATGCAATCTTTTTCCTTTCTTATGACCTTTCAATTTAACTAGAAAGCTCATTGAAATTACAAATCTCCAAAGCACACACTGTGTACATAATACTCCACTATTCAAGTTTTTATTCTAACTAATGAGCAATATACGTTTAATTTCTAAGCATCTGTTACACATCTGACACAGACTTTTTTATTAAACATACAATAATATGTATATGTTTAGAATTATTATTTGGCCTTATGGTGTTAATGTAGTATTGTATGATTTCAAAGAACTTTGCTCTCAAAACAATTTTCCAAAATGTGCGACAGTCAAGTTTGATAGATATGAAAGTAAGATCAAAGTTACCTGTCAATTTATAATGTTTTGAATATAAATATTGAAATACATAAAAATATATTTAAAATCAGCATATTTTTGGTAATTAAAGGGAACAGCTTTGTTCTGATATCTGTCACAGCACCTAACTTCATTGTAAATTGCCTCTAGATCACCATATGGGATAAAAGTTTAGTATTTGTATAAAGTTAAAATCATTATAGGCACCTTCACCCATACCCCAAATCTTCTCCATTTTAACCCTCTTAAACAATGATACACTTTCAGACAGTTGACATCTTTCCCACAGTGCACATTGAGACTGCTCATCTTTACAAGTTTAAAGGGACTGTATAGGTGCTTCTGTTCAGTGGATAGTAGAATGTAATAACAAATTATTCTTATGAGGGAAATTACTCATTGCAAAGATGACTGTGTAATACTTATTTACTTCTTCCCATGAATCCCTACGATTGAATTTAAGACAATCTAGAAAAATAACTCTAGTATAAGATTTTTTAAAGTAGCAAAACTAAAATAGGAAAAAATAATAAGACGATACTAAAGGAAATAAAATACAGAAATGCATCCTGAAGTCCTGACAAATTATTTAAGTTAGATAAAGAATTTGGATCTGAGTTTCCAGGAAACAACAACAAAAAGGTGTAACGTACATCAGCAGCAACAGCAGCAGCAGTATTTGTTGAGCGATTTTAGGGGCTACAGGGTAATGTTAACTACCTTACTTGGCCCATGTGGTCTCATTTATTTCTCATATCAATGCTGTGAGAAGAATAATATATCTACTTTAAAGATGGGAACTGAAGCTGAGATAGTTTAGAAAGTTGTCCACTATTAAGCTGATATTTGAACCCACATCAGTGGGTTGGTTCCAATCTACTGCTTGAACTCACAATAAGTTCTGTTCATGAAACGGGGACATTTCTCCTGCTTATCTTCATAGGCAGGGAAAATGAAGTAGTAGCTTATAATCTGTACAAGTCCATACAGTAAATTTAAAGACCAAGTTGTATGATTTGTACTTGATGCGTCCCTTCCTACAAGGCAGGAGTATAATGTAAAGATGAGTTTCCATAAAAGCATTTCACTGAGGAGCCTGCCCATTACGCACCAGTTCTACAACTGTCAAGTAGTCTGGATTGACTTAGGGGTAACATTACAAATGTAAAGTTTTAAAATCAACTGGACTTTCCACAAAAATTGTTCAATTGTTGACAAATTGCATCAGTTTAATTAGTATATGCACATATAAATTGTTGATACTTAAGCAAAGTAGCTTCTCAGTTAAACTATCAGGAACATCTGTTACAAGGTAAATATAGCTACATGAAAAAAGTGGCCTGAATCTAGTGTTTTCAATACGGCAATTAAATATTTTAAAATAATCTAAAAAATGAGCGAACATTTTGGCTTTAAAGTAGTTGACTTTAAGCCAATATTTCTGACAGTTGAATACTGAAACTGCTAAATAGAGTTGGCTTTTTAAACCACTCATAAATAACAAGGAAAACCAGCCTCAAAATAAAGCAGTCCGCTTAACGCCTTTCCTTAGTAGAGAGTGTGCTTCAAAATGACTGCAATGATTCCATAATTACTTGTCTTAAAAGAAAAAGGAGATTACTATGAAACCTCCAACTATTACACCTTTGGGCTATACATAAATTAAAATACTGTTAAGATAACAGTTTAAAAGACAGCCGAGAATAAAATGTTGCCCTATATGTTAACATTACTAGGTGATTAATGTTATTTGAATTGATATTTGGTTTTGTTTTTTCAAGTGTTTCCACAGTTTGGAGGCAGACAAAACCTAGTGGAGAGAGGAGGAAATATGATTAGGATGACTGGAATCACCAGCATAAGTCTACAAGTTTAAATAGTAGAAGCAAATAATGTCAGCAGTTTTAGGCTAACATTTGTTGAGGGAAACCTAAGAGCAGTAAATCTTCAGAGTAAGACTTTACTACAATAATCAGCTAAAAGGACTTATAGAAGACTGAATATGAGAACTTTATGTAGAAAGATATGAGAACAAGGCAGAAGAAAAAACACACACAATATCAGCAAGTCTAGATGAACTAAACTACAGCAAAAGTACATAAAGACATCTTATTCTTAGAATGTACATTCCTTTAATTTGAGGATGATAAATTTGTTTTGTGCAGAAAATAAGATTAGAGTTGTATGTAGCTTTCCTATATTCTATATCATAGGGAAATACTAAATAGAAGCTTTACATTTAAAGACAGAACATAGCATCTCTCTTATATAGTAAACTATTGCTCTGCCACTCCTCCTCCAAAAAAAAGTCATTATTTGTGGTAGTGGGTTGGGGGAGAGGCTCTCTCTATAGAATTCAGGCTTTGTTTCTATCCATATGTGCAACCATACAAAAATAGTTTATCATGCAAGGTAAGTAATTGTTTGAATTGCTCATTTTCTAAGCTCACAGTTTTAGGTGCGTTCATATCTATCATTTGCCAGTTTTAAACTTAAATACATACTCTCATTTTGTAAAACTAAAATAACCCTTGGAGAAGATGTAAGCAATGGAACACAGATGGGAATTCTTTTGTGCTTTCTGTGCAGTGTTTGCTCACTTTTCACCCTGTTATCTGCAAAGCCTGCAAATGCCCAGGTAGGCACAGCACATCAGCCTGACAGGTTGTCATCACACCCAGGCCGCTGCTGGTTTCCTGATTGCTTGATGTGTCAAAAACATTGTGATGGATTTTGTAAAAATCTGAAAAACCTGTGTTCATTATCCAAATCATAGGATTTTCTCAGACTTTTAAGAGAAAGGAAAATTAAAAAAAGATTTGAAGCAATACAATTTAGTAGAAATAAATCTCTGCCCAGAATAAACTTGAGTCTATTTTATCACAGGCTTTCACTATTACAAAAGAGCAGAGTCATTGCATTGAACCAAGAGAGGGTGTGTAAGGACATGATACATTTCAAGTATAAATTATTTCCTATTGTATGTACTGGGCAATGTAAACCTAATACAAATTTAATTCAAATTTTCAACATTAGTTATTAGTTTTAACAGGTATGTTTATAAATTAACAACATTGGGATAGGATGTCCCCCTGAGAATAATTCTCTCACTATTTGTTTTAAATATTTCATTCATGAAGAGACATTATAGTCTTTTATTTAAAAAACAAAACAAAAACCTCATAGAACTTGAAAGTAGCTTCTATACACTAGCATATAAACACAGCTTTGAAGCACAATTTATTATATTGCTCTTACTTTTTTAACTAATTAAAAAACATAGTTTTTGATGCTCTGACAAATATTGGTTATGTTCCCAGGTTTATTGCAATATAATTAGAAAACCATTGTATATTTCTGTTGGAACAGAGGCCAATTTATGTCTGATACCTAACTACAGAACCATTATTAGAGGATACCTCTCATCGTTGAAGAATATTATCTTGAAAAAGCATCCTTTTACCTTTATTTTCTTTTTTAAAAAATTATGAAACAAAGGGCATCTTACTTAAAAATGGAAGTCTTTGGGCAGTGGATTTCACATCAAAATAACTTTTCAAAAGCTAGAACTAACTTAAAAAAATGCATGCCCATATGAAGCAGTATTCTTTCAAATTTTAGAGGTCTTTGACTAAAGTTAGAAATTTTTATCGGCTTGATGCAAATGAAAGCATCAAGTGAAGATGGAGGTAGATAAATTTTATGATTGTTAAAATTTTTAATTGTAGTTTATCCCAGAACCAAGATTTTGTGTCATATCCAGGTTATATAAAATCATTATTGAATAAATAATCACTACTTATAATTTTATATCTGAAATTAGGAATACTTCTTAAAGAAATTTCCATTAATTTTAAGTTACTTCTTTTATAATAGTCCCAATATTATATCTACATATATATCTATTCATCTATTGATTGATTGGTCTTTTATTTTTTTACTTGGGTGTATGTTTCTGTGCGTGTTTATTTCTTGCTCTAAGAACTTTATACAGAAAATTCTATTATTTTTATGTTAAATTTTATAATGTAGATTTCTATAGTGAAATACAAGCTGAATAATACAACTGTCTTATTTGGTTACATTAACTTATTTGGTTCAAAACAGTGCATAACCTCCTTTTTGTGGCTGTTCATTTTTAATATCATATCTTTAGCTTAAATTCATTGCATGTGAGTTCATCACTCTGTACGCATGGACTTCCCAAAAGAAAAGACATAAAGCTATTGGATAGAAGTCAATTTTGCTTGCCAATACTTGAAAGTGTTGGCATCATATGCATAATGACTATTCTCATATTTGAGAATAACTATCACTTTCATTAAAAGACACTCAATCACACTTTGTGTTTGGCTTTGTATAATATATTTTAAAATTATTTTTATCAGTTGATGGGTTGGTCTGTGTTTGTCTTTCTAGGATTTCTGACAGTGTGCAATTTAGAAATTTAGCTACAAATTATCTTTGCTCCTATATAAGCAATGTTGATTTTCTGTTACTCAAGGGCATGTACTGAAAATCTGGACAGGGGAATTCTTCCTTAAAGATAAGTAAGATGCTTCATTATACTACCTAAATCTCTCTCTCTGAGGGAGGGAAAAAAATATTGAGTCTACTCTTGAGTATATATAAAAAATAAATAAAAATAAACACATTTCTAAAAAGGCAAAGGAAAGGAATAAATGATCTTCAGGGTATCTTAATTCTCAGATGTCCTTTAGTATCAACTTTTTTTTAAAATATATCTTTATTGATTTCAGAGAGAGGAAAGGCAAGGGAGAGAGAGAGAAACATCAATGATGAGAGAGTCACTGATCAAGCCTACAACCCGGGCCTGTGCCCTGACCAGGAATTAAACCCTGATCGCCTGGATCCTAGGTCGACGCTCAATCGCTGAGCCAGGCCCAGCTGGGCTAGTATCAACTCTTGAAATGAGACTGGGGGGTCAGATTGATTGATTGATTGATTGATTGATTGATTGACATATATTTTGATTGTTTTCAGAGGAAGGAACGGAGAAGGAGAGAGACAGAAACATCTACGATGAGAGAGAATCATCCACGGGCTGCCTCCTGCACGCCCCCTACTGGGGATGGAGCCCACAACCCAGGCATGTGCCCTGACCAGGAATCGAACCAGTGACCTCCAGGTTCATGGGTCGACACTCAACCACTGAGACATGCTGGCCAGGCAACGGGCCAGATTTAGAAAAGCCAAATTCTTCCCTCAGGGAGCTTATAGTCAAAAAACCCAAAATGCATTCAACCAATGACAGCAATGCTAGGTGGTATATCTAACTGAAATGCGGGGATCTTACAGGCCAGAGGATTTCTTGGGTGAAATGGCAAGAATATTGGTACAATGTAGACTACACTGTAGTTGATTTAAAAGGATTATTTTCTCTCTTCACTCTCCCTTCTCTTTTTTTCCTTCTTGATAGTTTAAGTACCCATAGCATCTTTTTTTTTGTCCTAAAGAAAATCAATTTCCAACAGGTAAATATTTATAAATCTAGGTACTAGTGATAACTGTTTCTTTCCTTCTAATTCCAAGAAAAATACTTCCTGACACGATGCTTATATTTTCATCCACTGATCATCCATCCTCATGGTGTCTGCAAAACTGAAGTAACAAGCACAGCGATGGTGCCTGCGATTTCAGCCTCTTATCTGCATTCTGTTGTGCCCTGCGCATACAGCAGCAGGATTTATTAAATTATTTTAATTTTCTTGATGGCAGTTTTGTTTCCCTTTTAGATCTTGAAGCTTTTAAAGGCCTAACTCATGTATTTGCCCCCCATTTATAATTTAACATACAGCCTGGCACTCTGGTGTTCAGTTAGTCTTTGTTCAGTTAATTTTTGTTGAATGAGATGCAGACACATGCATGAGAAAATAATAATTGCTATCCTCACGGAGCATTTAAAGTGTGCTAGGCACTCTTATGATACCATTCCTATCATCATCTTACCAGGCAGGAAGTTAAGGCAAAGAGAGGTTAAGTAAATTACATAAAATTAACAACTAATTAGTGGATTAGACTCAGTTATATTACTGGATTCCATGCTCCTAACCACTGTGCTAAGCACTGACAGGTGTAATTTAATGAGTGGCTAGGATTCACACCACACATTAGAAAACGGCAACAGATGGTTTCAGTGCATAGAAAAAGGGCCACGTGTTAAGGCAGCGATCCTCCCTCCCCGCCTCGCCCAGCTCCTGAAATAAATTGGTTCTACGTTTAAAATAACAAGTAATAGAAAAAATAATCAGAGAAGCAACTTTGTACAATGGAAATGAACAAATTTGAGAACAGAGCAATAATCTTTTTTTCTATATTAAAGAAAATACTTTACTCTGCTTTCATTATAATCTATAGCAATTTCAATGCCTTTCAGTATTTCCCTGTTTAGATAATTTATTTTATATTTTTAATTTTTACTCTAGCTATTTCCAGCCTGATCACTAAGCTAAATATAGCTGGACTGCTTTTGTACCCAAACTTGTTAGTATCTCTGCTTTGTTTTGTTTGATTTAGTCTTTTATATAATGGACAGAGTAATAGCTTCCCCTCTTAGCACCCAAGGGCATAATTACCAGTATTAAATATACATATTTGCGTTCAATTATAAATAATAAATTGTGCTTTAATTGCATTATTTAATCAAGTCTTACTATAATAACAGACATACAAACTTGTTATAATATATATTATTTAGAGAATCTAAATTATTAAATTATGTTATTTTGAGACTATGTTGAAAAGATCCACTCATTTAGTATCTGTTAGACATTTTGCCCACAGCTTAGAAAAGTGAGAATAATATTAATTACTCAGGAATGAAATGCACAAATTTAAAGAAAATTTTAATAATTATAATTATTAAGTGTAGTAAGAAGGAAATGTCTCTGTGAAAGTTACTTAATTTTTTATTGCTTTATTTGATGTAAAAGTGATATTTTCATGTTCCTTTGTATGTCATCTATATGTTTGTAAATTATATTTTATGCCATGCTTCAGATTTTGCTTTGAAAACTCACAATGAGTTTTTTGTGTTTTTTCTAATATGTTTTTGTTGATTTATTTTTTAGAGAGAGAGGAAAGGAGAGGGGGAGAGAAAGAGAGAAACATCAATTGGTTGCCTCCAGTATGCACCTGACTGGGGACAGAACCCACAACCTGGGCATATGCCCTGACTGGGAATCAAACAGGTGACCCTTCAGTGCAAGGGACAATGCTCCACCAACGGAGCCACACCAGCCAGGACTCAGAAGGAGTTTTTTACCAGCAACCATAAGTGCCTAGAGCAAAGCTGTATACCTTATTTAGCTAAAAGACAGTTATCAATGGCTAAAAGTGGCTATGACAATATTTTAGAAAGTAATCATTTTGACATTTATGTAAAAAGAAAGTAATTCGCCTGAATATAAAAGGGCTTCTTATGCCCTGTCTGAATGATGTCAACACAATAAAAGAAAACAAAACACAAAATTAAGAGGCCATGCAGTCACAAAACCACACAAATCTTCAACATCTAGATACTTTATAAACCCGCAGAGTCAACTCGTTTTTCACATGAAAGATTTGCATGTTTGTAGATATCTAGTATCATATAGAAACAGACCAAAGAAGAGAATCATAAACAGGCTACTACTGCATCCACAATCCCTGCAGATTGTTGGAATTAATAGGCATGGGACTTGAGGAAGAAAAGAGTACATAAATTTACAAGGAAGGCATCTTAAAGTGAAATGAAGTAGAATACAGATAAAAATCATTGTTTTTTCTCTTCTGCTTTATTTATATTGAAGAGCAACTGGGACCACTTAAGAAATAAACAATTTCCTTTTCAATCTATTTCATTATTTTTAACTGAAGTATTATATTTTTTCTCAGAATATAAATGTTATTTATATTAATTAAAGTATATTATATATTATAATATTATGGTGACTATATTCAAGGTATGTATTTTAAAATATTAATTATAATATTAACTACAAAAATCCAGTATAAGGATATATATGTGTGTGTGTGTGTATATATATATATATATATATATATATATATATATATATATATACAATCTTCTGTAATGGTGTTTAAATATTACTACTATTTGTGGATTTTCTGACAATTTTTAATCCATATTCATGCTTCTTTAACAAATTGAATACTAAAATGCCAACTGTTAGGTATCTGCCTTCATCAAATAGTATGTGGTAAACCTGCATCCATGCCAATACACTTATATTTATCTTATCTTTCTAATGTCTAAATTATTACATTTATATTTTAGTTGTTTTCAATATTTGGTTAATATAATAATTTTGTAATAAACACATTTGCAAGTATGTCTATGAGCGACATATAATTCTGCAGCTAGTAGTAATAAAAATAAGTTCATTTAATGAACATTTAATTATGTGCTTAGATAATTTTTACAAAATCACCATTGCACTATTTTAAAGAGAAAATAGCTAAGTCTTAGTAAATGTATATAGTGTGTCTAAGGTTTCATTGCTGGGTGTCTGAGTGAGTCTAAACACTTAATTACTATCTTATTAATACTCTGATATCAATAAAAATGTGTTATTTATATAATTATATTTTCAATCCTTCAGTTTTTCTTTTTATATTATTTAGTTTTGAATTAGCATTTAACTTTTTATCAGTAATTTTAAAGATCTACAAATCTAGCAATAAAGAAGAAATTTTAAAATAATATTAGATATTATTGTATCACTCTCAAGCCCAAAGGTCGAGATTCAGAATTTTGCCTCTTGACCACTGGCATCTTGATCGATAAAACTGTTAAGCTTGACCAGCACCCAAGAATTTCTGTTACTGTTCAGGTGTTTCTGAGTCCGGTACAGGGACCTCAGTGCTGCCTGGAAAGGCGGGGTGCTGCACATTGGCAAAGTACTGCCTTCTTGCAATGAACTGGTCTCTTTCAAAATCAAAGTCAGGATGGATGGAAACTACTACAGATAGGTAAGAAATATTTACAATTAAGTTCATAAGTAATTCTAAATTTTACTCAGTAATATTTCACTTAAGTTGAATGCTTTTGTTTAATGGGTAATATGCTGCAGATTTTCAACATTAAATCCTCTATATATATGTCTATCCTTTTAAAACAAAAGGTTTGGATAGATGCAATTGATAGCACATTTTGTGATTTACTCACCCCCTTGATATTTTCTTTGTATCCCATTTGACTTACTTATCAATGTGTCTGTATGCATAAGAAAATAACTTTTCACATCATGAGTCAGTGCAACTATCTTATCCCTGTCTGTGTTTATATATTTTTTCTACTCAAACTGTGAAATTTGTCATTAAGCCACAACCAACCTGTGAAATCTGACATTCCCTGTCTTTAATTTATAGCAAAAGGCTCCATGATCAATTAGGTCTATACTTAAACATGCAATCAACAGGATGACTGGTCACAGTACAAATTAAGAATCTTAAAAGAATACTTGATTTCAATTTAATGTCAGCTACTTTAGAGTAAATACACATCAATATGTGATTAATATACTTACTGAGGTTTAACTTATCAAGCTAATAATAAAAATTTGCTGCCATACTGCTATTTTTTTCTACTTTCCCCTCTATTATAGTTATGTTTTAATAAATGACCCTCACAACAAAACTATGATGCTACAAAGTTAAATTTAATTGGAAAGTTGTTTTCAGATTAGCATGAGTGATATTTTACTTTTTTCAAAATGATTAAAATTGAACATCATGGCATTTAAATCTTAAATCTTTTGACTTGTCCTGTATACCTAACATAATCCAACTAATTCATTTATTTTTCAGTTCTGCAGTTGAATAACTGCTAAGGTATTAACTACCAATGACATAAAGTGTAAAAATGTTACTTATAGTATCAGAGCATTACAGTTCAAACTTCCATTATTATTAGTAGTATCAGTAAACAGATTTAAAAATTAAATGTGAATACAATTTGCAATTCTTATTTTTCAAGGAAGTGGGATTAGAAATGCAGGCACTATAGTTTATTACATATGTCAACTTTTGCAATACATGTAAATTCGTGAAAAGTATATAGAAGACTTCTAACTATGGCTATGAGCTTAGTTAGTGATCACTAAATGTTCATTGTTGTTGTTACAATTAAAATTATTATTTCCTGTAGCAAAGAAGAGATATTTTACCTAAGCTACATAAAATAAGAAATATTTTAAATCAATTTGGTCTTTCATTCTTATCAATATACACCTTTATAAGTCCCTGAAATGCAGCATGTGACCCACCTTGATCTTTTTACGAGAGTTATAAGATTCTCTGTGAGTATGCAGCTCCTAATCAATGATCGAAGGGATCGAATGGTCTATCCGCCTTTCCTTTTTGTCCTGACTAGTCATGAATGACTAGGATGGAGGCCTGTTTCTTCTCAATGGAAAAGTTAAATTTGGCCGTGGTAGCTTCAAACTAAGGCCCTCTTCTGCCCTTCGAGCCCTTGCCTCCCATCCCATTCTATCTTAGACAATGGTTTGCTTCATCCAAATGCAGCTGCCACATCTACCTGTTCCCCAGCTTCATGTCTGCGTTCCCCCAAAGCACATACATCTCATTCTGAACTCAAGGCTCCGACGTGTGTCCCCTAATGGCATTACCAAACCTCTCCATTCTCCAAGGAAGATAGCCAACTGGCCATGTGGCTTATCTCAGCATATCTTTTGTTCCTACTAGAATAGGCCTTCCTCCACTGAGCTTACTGTCATCTGCCAAGGTATAGTTTAAGGACGGCCACTCTGTGGAAAGACTTCTCAACCCTTCACTCTCCTACAGAATTGCTTTCATCTTGGGTGCTCAGGACCTTTTTTAAGCTACTGCTACATGTTTAGCAGTTTATTAGAGTTTTGTTTACAGGTCTTTTTCCGCACTTTTTTTTTTTTTTTAATGCATCTTGAGGCAGGGATGACCTTTATCTATTTATATATTTCTTATTACATTCTATTATATGGTAGGCACTCAATCCACTGAAAGCATTTTTTTTCTTTTTGGTGCTGTGCTGAGGTATGCTATTAATAAATTATTGGCAGTGTTCTGAAAGGTTGCCAAAAATGATTTTACAGGTAATGGGGACATATTAATAAAATTATTAGAATCAGTATCATCATCAGTTAGACAAAAGTATGTTTCCACTGGAAAAAAAATTGTGCTACCTGTGACAAAGCAATAACCAAACATTCTCATATTTGACTAAAGCACACCACTTCTGCTATATTCAAATCATGAAATGAATGTTGATCAGCATTATGTATTAGATTTTTCTTAATTACTTGGTATCATCTCTTTTAATTATAAGCTTTCTTGCCTCTTTTCCTTATATTCAACTAGTCTTCATAGGCCAGCAAATGAACCTTCAAGTTTACATGTTCAGCAATATCTGATCATTCCAAAGTGAGTAATGGTTACAACCAATTTGCCTATACTTCTCTCCTGTTACACTCTGCTATCCAGAGAAAGGAGTGTATGATTATCTTTCAAGTTTTAACACTCACGAGGATGTGTGACACATAAAAACAAAATAAAATTGTTTCTCTTAAATGCCTCTAGTGAAAATCAAACACAACAGTCATAATCAGGTTGAAATTATTTTAAAACATTCATTATATTGGCATTTTTAGTATCTCACCTTAATAATCATAAGTTATAATTTGTAAAAATAATTTAAATGTATATTTAACACATTTGTTACTTGTTGCCATAACAAAGTGGTTAAGAGCACAGTCAATGGAGTAATGTTGAGTTTAATTTCAAATCCATTTCTTACTAGCTGTGACCTTGGTGATGATTCCTCAATATTCTTGTGCCTTAGCTTCCATCACCTATTGCATGATTTACTTAATTAATACATGTAAAGCAATTCTGAGAATGCTTGGCATACTGTAAACACTCAAAACAGTTGACTTATTAACCTGTTTTGCTTATATTTTATTCAACTGCTTTATCTTTATTAATATAAGCTATTCTGTGACACCACTGATTGTTCTGCTAAAAGAAACATTTTTTAATTACTTATAAGCATAAGTATTGCAACATATTAACTTTGAATTCAAGTAACTACATAATAGGATCCACTGCCACTTTTGTATTTAAAGATCTACAAAAAGATTGTTTAAGATAGCTTTTGTTTTTTAAGGTCCAGGCATTTATGTTAGAGATAAATACTCAGAGATATCTACAAAGTAGATGGCTGACTTTGGTCCATTACAAAGCCCTGCTTTGAGTTCTACTTAAAACAATCAGTAGTTTTTAAATGATATATACATATTATCTGTATCACAGTGGAAGAATTAAATCAGATGTTTACAATTAAACATGTCTTATAAATTCATGGCAAACATCATTCAGCTAATGTATGTGGTTCCATTCTGGAGCTTCCCACATACACTGACCCTTTGGGACTAAAAAAGAAAAGTAAAAATAAATCCTTTCTTTCTCTAGGATTGCTTCTTCTATTCTTTTGAATATTATTCTGAAAAGTAAAACTGCATTACAATTATTATATTTTAAAAATTAAAACATTATAATTATCTATTTAGAACCTCAGTTGGTGCCTGCACTGTTCAATGAACATTAAAAACAAAACAATAAAACAATGCTCTGGAGGAGTAGACAAAATCTCCAGGTTGACTTGATTATAACATAGGTTTATATATCCTCCCACCCTTTTTCCAAAACAAGTTATTTTAACTTTCTAATCATCCGGCTAATATTCAGATTCGGGGCTTTGAATCCCAAAGGCCTTTTGGTTTAATCCCTCAGTTTTGAGCAGCTGGCTTGAACCCACCAGCGCGCCGAGTCCCATCAGAAGAGGAAACCTTCGCCAGTAACGCCCAGTGCCAAGGCAAGCTCTGAAAGGAGCGGGGGTGCTTAGAGGGGGCATAACTTTAATTTTCATTGTGTTTTCAGCACAAGGTAGCAATAGATAGAAACTCTGAGAACAGGGAGTTATGTTTTTGTTTGGTAACTTTACCCCAAGCAAGAAAGATCCTGGGACTACATCAGGCACAAATATTGTTCTTTTCTGAATGGGAACATTTTGCCACTACTCCTAAATTTTTGGAAGTGATTATACATGGCTGACTCTACTTGATGGAGGATCTTTCTATCTTCATTGATTCTAAACCTTTTTTCTCACAACCTGTTGTTTAATATTTCAAACAAAGAACAAAACTGGGAGCTTCCATTTCTTTCTATATGTTTTAGAAGAAGTATCAGACTCTGTGTATAATTCCAGCCATGACAGCACATATTGCCCCGGGACTACCTATATGTTTTCCATTATATGGCCAACTATTCATTTTCAAATTATACAAAATATTATTTTATTTAATCACTAATAGGTCAAAGGTATTTGGTCATCATTTAAAACATTTTTATTAAAATTAAAATTTATTATTAATTTATTAATTTTATTAAAATTTTTATTTATTTAAATTAGAGAGGAGAGAGAGAGAGAAACATCTATCTGTTGTTCCACCTATTTATGCATTCACTGGTTGCTCTTTGCATGTGCCCTGACCGGAGATTGAACGCACAACATTGGCTTATCTGGACAATGTTCTAACCAACTGAACTACCTGGCCAGGGCAGTCATCATTTTTAAAAGAGATTTATTCTTTCTCATTTTGCAAAGATGTATTAGGATATAAATGTAACGCAAAATACCAAGAATTATTGCCTCAATCTATCATGTACTGTTCTTTCTGCTTTCAGAACAAAGTATGACATTTCAACTAAAGAGGTTAGATGTGTTATAATATTTTTGTATTCAGTATATATTTAATAAAATTTATTAAGCACTTCTATGGACCAGACAAATGCATGTCATTTCTCCAATGCCTCTCACACTATAAAAATTGACAGAGCTGATATATTATGAAACAAATGTTAGGCAATCACCCATTACACTGATGCAAATCTAGAGCAATCCCTCTATCTGGTAAGCTAGGAATAGGACTTCTCACACAAGTTTGGGACATACTGGAGATTCTGCTAGAGTGGAGATGGAAAGTAGAGGCTGAGAGAGAGTCAACTGTAAAAGCATGGTGGAAATTTGGGAACACAGTGTCAATGAAAGCAACATAGATGGACCCAGAGGGTACTACACTAAGTGAAATAAATCAGATAGAGAAGCACAAATATGTATGATTTCATTTATGTGTGGAGTCTAAGAAACAAAACAAACAAATGAACAAAATAAAACAGAAACAGATTCATAGATATAGAAAACAAACAGATGGTTACCAGAAAAGGGAGGAGTTGGGGGACAGGAAAAATAGGTAAAGGTGATTAAGAGGTACAAACTTTGAGTGTAAAGTCATGGGGATGTGAAGTACAGCATAGGGAATGTAGTCAATGATACTGTAATAACCTTGTATGGTGGCAGATGGTAACCAGGCTTATTGCTGTGATCATTTTCTAATGTATATAAATATCAAATTACTATGATGGATACCTGAAACTAATAGAATATTATAAGGCAATTATACTTCAATAACACAGAAAAGAAGTATATAAATATTTTTAATCATAATTTAGATAAGTAGTTATGCAAATATAGAGTTGATTTAACTTCAATTTTATTTTCGAACTCAGGCATGCTGAGAGAAGTTAAAGCAAACCAAGAAAGCTTTTAAAGACATGCCTCTCTTGATATTTTCCCCTCTCATTTGGGACTTTTTTTTTGTTTACTAGATTATTACTTACCCTAAAGTATCTTCAAATTAAATTTAACTACTAACAAAGCAACAGGACAAGAGAAATCTTTGCAATAAGATAGACCATCAATTATCCTAAAGATATTCTACAGTGTACAATTAGTTTGATCAGCATAAAAGAATCCTTGAAGACTCTTAAATAATAACCTACAACTGAATTACTTTTACTTTTTATGCTGACACAGCTGGTATGTTGAGATTCTTTATCCCATGTATTTTTCAGTGCCATTCATTCCTGTCTGCCCTGAGTTAACAAAATTCAGCCATTCTAATTGCCTTATTTATCACTACTGAAGTTTTAAAAGCCAGTCAATATTGTTCTTAATGTGTCCCACAAAGTTTAAATAAATAAAATGCAAACAAAACCAAGCCTTTTGCATTTGGTTATTTGGTCTAATATCACTGAATTCAGAAATTCAGGGCTAACAGAGTGATAATTTATACTAAGTCTACCCACCAGTGACTTAATTAGTAGGTGGTCTTACTCAAGAAAATGTCCTTTTGCCCGGCCAGGCGTGGCCTAGCGGTTGAGCGTCGACCTCGGCTACAGGCGATGGGGTTCGATTCCCGGTCAGGGCACATGCCCGCGTTGCGGGCTCCATCCCCAGTAGGGGGCGTGCAGGAGGCAGCGGATCAATGACTCTCATCATTGATGTTTCTATCTCTCTCTCTCCCTCTCCTTTCCTCTCTCTGAAATCAATAAAGATATATTAAAAAAAAAAAAAAAAAAAAAGAGAATGTCCTTTCAAGTCTGAGATAATTTATTGAAAATGCAATACTTTGCAACACAAGTACTGTATAAACTTTAAAAAATATATATATATAAATATTATTTTAAAAATAAGGTTTTATCAAAGAATTGGTGCCAAACAAAAACTGTGAACTAAGTTAACATATGAATAGACTCATTACATGGCACATGGTTTTAAAACAGAACAGACCACTAGAATATTAGGTAGTTATAGGAAATTTTACATGTAGTGGCTAAAATAAGAACTCTTCTATGTATCATTTTAACTATTAATTTAATTAAGAGTTTATGAATTGAGAATCAGTTTCAAATAAATATTTATAGTTTCTTGAGTATTGTTAGTTTTCAAAAGTCTTAATTCTCTTAGAATTTCTCCTTAATCTTTCAGCACCTTTTGACTTCACTTGTGACACTTGCTTAGTTAACCCCCCTTTCCCCTTCCCACACCCCCTTCCCTCATCAAGTCATCCATTGTCTAGTGTCTTCATGAACACACAAAAAGCCCTTAGTTTATTATGTCACACCATCAAGATAAATTTTACTTATTCATTTATGAAAATAGGATTTCAGTTTTGCATTCTTTGTTGTCATAAGTCTTCACCCCTATAAAGAAATTGCTTACCAATGACTCCTCAATCATCTAATATTAATCACGCGTCATTTTCTTAAACCTCTTGAAAAACTTCCTCCTTTTTAAATAAATCTTATGACCTTGGGGAAACTATCTAACTTGTCTGAACTTCAATGTTTTTATTTGTAAAAAAAGTTAATACATGATTTTTAGAGATGTTGAACAACTAACTAAAATATGGGTAAAGTAGCTACTGCTACCAGCTTTCTTATTGGCCTCTCCACCTTTAATCTCTCTCCTAGTCAGTCATCAAACTTCCTCATTGCTAAAATTTTGAAAATACTAGCCCCATAGTCAAAGCTCTTTAATATTCTCAACTTCTAATCATGCATATTCAGTTTTTCCTAATTCATATATATATAATATATACTATTTTCCAAAGATACTCAATAAAACCAGGATGTTTCCTATCTCCTTCAACGTGCACCTGTTACTTTGTGTCTGGTTGAAATCAGTTCTTTCCTCTCATCTCCTCAGATATCCTCATGCATTGAGGTGTAGCTCAAATATGAACTCTTTCATCAAGTCTTTATTGACCCCCCCAAGAAATGAGAATCCCATCCTCTGATACCCTGTAGCACCCTGCAATATTCTTGGCACTTTGCCGCAATCTGCTTCATATTGTAGGTGTCTAGACTCCTTCAGCTCCAGAAATCTTCAGATTTTATTTTTATGTCTCATATAATTTAAGATAACAGCTAAAAGTAGTTGCTTCCAAATATGACAAAATATACAAACCTCCACTGCACATGGATATTAGTTATAAAAATGTTATATATTCTATAGTTTTAATTTATATATTTATTATATAAGAAAATGTTAAGTCACAGAGTTCAGTGTGAATCTTGACCACAAAACTCTAATAAATATCTCAGTGTTCTAATATACATATGTGTTTATTCTATGTTATTTCAAAAGTGAGATATATTAAAATCATAATTCTATACAAACTAAGCTGTGGGCTCTAGACGTTTTCTGTGCATACATTAGCTCCCAGTCATTGGGAAATGGGCAATGCAAAGACAGGAAGCCAGTGTGACACAGGGAATTGTAGCACAGGGAAGGGAGTGCGGGGCAGTAAACAGTGCATTAGGATCATTGGGGGGCAAGGTTTACATCAGGTGGATGGGAGTTCACCTCCTACTTGGATACTAGCTTTAAGACACCCCGTGAGCTACTTGCCATTTCCACACTCCCCTCATATATAAAGCAGGGATTTAAAAGGCTGTGTACAGAAGGAAGAGTTGATATCTGCAAATCTCCTAGTACCATGATCGGTCTACATTAGTTATATAGAGTTGCTGCCGTCACTATTCTTGAAGTCAAATTTTCAATTCTGCCTAAGAAGAAACCGCCCCCATCAAGTTGCTTGAAGCACAAGATGGATAGTATGCCTGCCTCACAGAGTTTCTTGTCCAATTCTTCTTTAACTACTAAACTTTTGCAATTAGACTCACTCTGAGCAATGCATCTTTATCTTTGAGGCTTAGTACCCAGGAAAGAGCTTCCCTACGAACACATACGAGGTGGCCATATGTTGTGCATAGAGAGTTTACTGACACCAAGTCTAGCAAGACCTTAAAGAGAGTAGAAGGACCTGTCCCGGATGGCTGGTCACAGGACCGCTAGAGAAGTTGGAAAGGTGTGCTAGACAAATCTGTGTGCATCACGGCCTGGCCCAGAGTCAGGAGCACTGCAGCTGCCTGAAAGGGGGTTGGACTGTGATTCCTCACGGGCCACATCCAAGCCAGTTCCTCCTTCACGGGTCTGCTGTTACAAAGGCCGTGCAAAAACAGAAACCGCAGAGCAAATGAAGGTCTGGACTCTAATCTTTGCCTAGGAGCTCGCTATCTACAAATGCTAACCTCACTTTCTTCCTGCTATCAAGTGCTGGGTTTGGACCATCTCAGCTCCCAAATCCCTTTCAACATTAGCGTGTGTTCACGGTCTGAATTCCCCGTCTTCAGAAATAACAGAAGTTCTTAATGATGCATCTACTCTCATTCTAAAAATCCTTCTCTTTTAATCCTAGAAATATTTGTTCCCTGGATTAAATTTCAAGACTATAAACACGGATATGTGTTACTGGAGAGACAAGAAAGAATCTGACCCTCTGTGTTTTTATAAGGTCCTTCACGCTCTTTATAGTTTATTCATCTTATACTTTTGGGGGGTCTCTTTAATTTCATCCTGGGGTTGTATACACACATTATGGGTATTTTTAGAAGCACTTTATGAGAACAAAAATCTATTCCCTGTGCCCTCATCAATTTGAAATTACCATTTTAAGGCTGATTAAATAAGGATTAGTGCCAATGTTCTACTTATTAGGCTGTGTCCTCAACTGGAACTGATGATGTCGTATTTGTCAATAACTAGTTCACAGCCTTAGATTCCACAAAATGAAACCTCTGCATCAGAGTCCATCTGCCTGAACATTTTAAGGCAAGCTTCCATGAAAGGAAAGCCATCTATTATATGATGATATAAGCGTAAAGTGGCATGTATCACAGCTGTGTGATTACTGCTGGGGAGATGACTTGCATTCCCCATAAGCCCTCTATCAGGAGCCAGCAGTGATGGATTGAATTCCCCTTGCCTTAGCATGATGATGGATTGCTTTAGGAGAGAATATGAGAATGGTAGAAGCTAGGCAGAAATTAATTAACATCACAACGAAAAGATGCTAGCATCGATCTTTACCATGATATGAGATTGATCCCGGGAGTTGGTCAGATAGCCACTAAACTTTCTGAAAGCATAAATGATAAGTCATTCATGTGAGGTTTTTGTTCAATAACAGTTCATTATTGTAGAGCAATTGTAAAATTCAAAATTTACATGACTGCCAAATATTACATACATTCAAATATGCACACAGGCCTCATATGGATAAATTAACACAATCTATTCTTAATACTATATGACACATAATGTGCATTTGGTAGCAGTAGTCTTTAGAAATGATTCTGGATAACCAAAGGGAATAAAAGGATTTTATATATTAAGGGGTAGATAAAAAAGGCATTCGATGTGAGATGAGAGGAGATCAAGCTTTGGCACCTCCGCATAGCCATGGCACTCCTCTCTCTGAGCATCAGTTCCTCCAGTGCAAATATTGTCATCTGCTCTGTCTATTTCACTGGGTAGCCATGAGGACTAAAAAAAATAATATGCTTTAAAGCTCATAATAAATGTAAAGCATCAAATAAATTATGTATACACAAAGAATATAGTATTTATTATTTCTCTCTTTTATATAATGATTAGGGGAATGAAAGAAAGAAAACCGGAGAAGCAAAATAACACATTCTGAATATTTATAGTATGATTCTAATTTCTTTAAATGGAGTAAATAGTTTAAGAGGATACTGTCTTGCCCTGGCCGGGTGGCTCAGTTGATTGGAGTGTCATCCTATACACCAAAAGGTTTGGGGTTTGGTCCCTGGTCCCCCGGTCAGGGCGTGTGGGGGGCAACTGATCCATGTTTCTCTGTGTGTGTGTGTGTCTCTCTCTGTATCTCTCTTTCTCTTTCTCCCTTCCTCTCTCTGAAATCAATAAACGTATCCTCAGACTAAAAACAATTTAAAAAATAATATATTTTCTTAATTTCAACCTTCTCATAACTAAAACATCAAAGAGAAACAAAATGATAACTTTAAAATACTATAAAATAACAAATTTGCCTTTTTAGAGTGAGCATCGAGATAGCAACGGTTGGTGGATAATTGTTTTCTTGATGAGAAGAAAGTCCTTATAAAGTCTAGTCCACTTTTGGTTGTATCGATTAATTTGGAAGACCCACTTAAAAAATATGCAGAGAACTTTCAAAACACACCTTTTAAGTATATTGTTTGAAATTCAACTATTCAGGGTGAAATGAAATCAGACCACAAACAAGGCCAGAGGAAAATCAGAAAGTAAATAAAACTAAAATTGATCTGCCTGGAAACCAGCGCTGGTGCTGAGCCAGTGAAAAGGGGTTAGTGACAAACAGTGGACACAACCCCGTTTGTCTCCCAGGGGAGGAAAAAAGTCAGTTCAGTGACAGCGAGTGAGTTCCTGGGGGAATTATTCCAGGAGCTGAGAGAGTCCTCCAAGCTGACACATGAGTTTGCTCTTGGAATTGATGAAAACCAAAGGTTTAGCGGCTGGGAACTTTTGGGGGGGAAAAAATCAAAGGAGTAGTCATTTAAAAACTTTTGTTTGCAAGTTAAATAGTTGAACAAGAACCCAAAGACCAAGGTCTCCCGTGTACCCCAAGAGAAAGAATTGTCAACAGCACTGCTGCCAGAGAGGCCTCCTGGGAACTGGGTTTCAACATGATCCAATCTCAAGGATGGGAGAGTCCTACTTTGTGCACCCAGGGTTTAAACATATGTTTTCGATCCATTATGTGGCGGACATTGTGCCAGGTCCTAAGGATATAAACATGAGCATCATCTTGTTCTTGATGTTGAGAAATGTACCATCTAGGAGAGCAAAAGGAAATAACCAAAACAACTAGAGAAACATGGTTAGTGAGGTAGAAGGCACTATAACCTGCTGCACAAAAAGGGGTTTTCTTCACTCTGCTTGTCAGTCAGTACATAAAAAAGGGGGGAAAAAGATCAACAGAAAACTAAGAGCAAACACTGCGAAGGTGAGAGCAGCGTGGGGAAGGAGAGAGTTTCTTGAAAACAATGAATTTGAAATGCAAAGAGTGAACCCTGTCAAGGGTCAAAAGCACATTCTACTGAAGGGACAGTGTGGCTGAACACCCGGGCCAGAATTAATTGTAAATACCGCATCTAAAAATGTCTCGGCGGCAGTCGGCTGCATGCTCAGGGCTTAGCACACCGGTCTTGTAAAAATGCCTTCGCTGAGCTGGATGTTGGTGTTGCTGACACTTCCACCAGTTATTTTTCAGGGTTCTACTATTGAACTTAGATTAATTTGTTACATGCATATGAAATATGAGCATCCTGCTTTATATACATGTATATATATGCTTAGCCATTGTAAGATTCAAAGTTTACAGAACTGCCAAATATTGCATACATTCACACATGCACACAGAGCTTCATGTGGATACAATAGTACACTATATTCTTGATATACGACACACAATGTGTATTTTGTAGCAGTAGTCTTTAGAAATAGATACATATATACATATATATGTGTGTGCGTGCCTGCCTGTGTGTATCCTATTTTAAATCACACGATCAGCAAGGAGGCTGAGAGAGACCCATGTTCTTTTTGGGCTTTAAGGAGTAAATAAAATCAAATTTCATATAAAATAGCAAACCCAGAAAAGAGCATGCCTCATGCTTTCAGATGGTGTCGTAGGATTTGTTATTTGGTATGGGATGTGGAGATTACAACTTATTTTGCGAAAATGAGTGAAGATTTCTGCAATTTTTTCTTTTTCTCCCTCAATCAATATTCAGTTACAAAATAAAGGTTGCCTGATAGAACTCCATTGAGCAAGAGCCAGTTAATTTAAAACCTTTTTGTCCTAAATTATGTTCTTCTATTTCCTAGGGTAATTTGTCACAGAATTTTATAATAGTTATCAAGATAATTAAGTTCTGAAACAGGTTCTAACGGCAGGGAGTGTCGGAACATAAATTAAGAGGGTTTTAAATAACCACATTTTATTTAAATCCCCAACTGTACACTCTTAAACAAATTTACCTTTGTAGCATTAACAGACTTACATTGCTACACTTTAATGCAAAATCAAAATTGAAAGCCTTTAATCATAATTGCTTTTAATTCTAAGTGAAAGTTTGTACAACAGTGGCCACTGAAAAGAAAGGGTATTTGAAGTTGTTTCCTGCTGACAGGTTTAATTTGACTTGCTTTAGGTTTTTTTTCTGGCCAGTCTAAGATTTCAGCTGCTGTTGCATCAGTTTTAAGTCATACTTCTGTGTAAATAAATTTAAATTCATAAATATAAGATGTGAGGGTAACAACTAAAGAAAACAGAAATGGAAAAATTGACACAATTAAAGAGAATATGAAGTAATGTGAGCAACAGACTCATGGGGATCGTTGAGGCTAATTCATAATAAATGCACACACAGAAAGAATTCCAAAGCAGAAGTAAAGAAATAGTACAGGGATATGCTCAAGCCTAAAACATAAAGTAAAATAAACAGATTCAAATACACATCAACCTGGGAATAAAGGCTTAGAAAGTATAAATTAGACCAAATCAAAGAGATCTGAAGGAAGAGTCCATTGTCCACAAATAGGATGCTGTGTAATTAGGATCTGTGAGGCAATCCAAAGCTGGATTATTCAAATAATGAAACCAAAGCATTCCCTGGCATAAAGAAATATCATAGTGTGTGTGATGTTAACAAATCCAGATATTCTGAAAAATGATTTATGTGAGTTAAAGTATCATGATGGCAAAAGAATGTTTGTTTTTAATATTTTAATATAAATGCCCTTCTGATAAAGATGATCCCCAGTCAAAGGGAAAATATATGCATGTACGTTAATATAGCATGTATAGTCATATTTCAAAAATAGTATTTCCAAATATTCAGTATAGAAAGATATCATTGTCACTCAATTCCATCTCTCCTGTATCTCATTTGCGAGTAAATAACATATACATATACACATGCATAGTATATTCACTACTTGTTGCTATTCAACACAGAAAGATAGGTAAATAGATGATAGAATAGAGATATACATGTAAATATGTATACGTATATATGTGTGACGGCAAGGATTTCTAGGGCATTTATCTCTGTTTATTTATATCTTCACATCCTCAAACTTTTGTGATCATGTCTACGGCACTGAATTCAAAGTCAGTGATATGACTATCATTGTTATTTTCTACCTAATCTATTCTTACATTCTCTTTTAGAAGTAAATTGAATTAGATTGACAAAATTAATCTTCAAAATTCTATAGAGTCAACCCCAAATAATTTACATTAATGAGTACAATGGTGATGCAGATGGATAAAAATTTTCAAAATAATTCATATGCATTCAAAAACCATTTGGCACTATATTTCTATTTAGCTGTAGTGGTACTGTAAGAATTAACAGGGTTTCAAAAACAAAACAAAAACAAAAACTACAAAGCATACAGTGAATCACAAAGGAATTAGAAAACTGCCTTACTTGAGCATCCTAATTCTTGATTAACTTCTGGATACACGTTTTAAGTTCAAAGTTCTAAGAACCTCAGACAGATACAAAGCAGAAGCAGTCTTGCTATCAAGTCTCTTTGAGAAGAGATAAAATACTTCTAGAGACTTTAGCTTTGGGTGTCACTTATTCACTAAACCACTGTATCATGCTACAAACATTTAATGAACATGTATTCTATCTCAGGCATGCAAGGCACTGAGAAACAAGATAAAAACGGCCCCTGCCCTAATGGAGTTGACAGAACCGCAGTATTTTACTTAACCCCTTAGAATCTCAGCTAGTTAGTTCATCTGAAAATATCTAAATTAATCTATGATTGTCAAAATTCCTTTTGGGTCTAGAATTATTTTTTTCTATTTTTACTACATTGATTGGGGTGACATTGGTTAATAAGATTATATTGTTTCAAGTGTACAATTCTAAAATACATCATCTGTATATTGCATTGTATGACCACCACCAAAGTCAGATCTTCTGTCACCATATATGACCCCCTCTCCCCTTCACGAACCCACACACCCCTTTCCTTCCGGTGACCACTATACTGTCGTCTGTGTCTGAGTTTTTGGTTTTTTGTTTGTCATTTGTTGCTCTCGGTGTGTCTCAAAATCTTGATATGGAGAAATTCCATATGTTTCCATTCAAGCATATTAGGATGCTTAAAAGGGCAAAAGATATTATACATCAGCACCTACCAGGCATGAATTTGTATTTGAAAGTTAAAAAAACACACACACAACAAAACTTTATCAACTAAGCTTTGTTGTTGATCAACCAGGATTGTACCAAGACTTAAAGATTATTATTACCTTTAAGATTTTACCGAAATACTTCTAAATTAAAATATTTTTATTTCATTCTATTTTGAGAAATAACCAAACATCTTTTAAATTTACAGAGTTGTAAATGTTGTAAAACAAAAAATTAGATTCATTATTTATATAGTTTCTAGGCACTTTAAAGAAATATTTTTATTGCTCTATGTTAAGTTCAGCTACTTCTTGGTGTAAGTTAGGATAAAACAATGTTACCTGAGAGTGTCAGTTTTGACCTTCCTAAAATAGTTTATAAATTTAGTGGTCATTTTTGCTCTTCTAAAGCTTACTTTCACCAGACTCTTGCTCATCTACAATCAATTGAGATTCCTCTCTTCTCAATTCTAATAATAATTGTGTCGCTAAGTTAATTTTTAAAACCCATGTGATTTTTTTTTACACAATATAATTTTGACAGAAAATAATTGTGGGGGTCAGCATGCTTAGAATGCATCTCAAGCTTTGCTGAAGCGGTACATTGTTATTGTTACATTAACCTTAGGAGCAGGGAGAAAGATGTACGTAGGAACAATGTTAATGCTTATAAATGAGGGTTTTGTGAACAGTAAGAAAGTAGAAAGAGTTTTGGACTCTGAACAGTGTTCCAACTCTGCTATTAAGTATCTATGTGATCTTGTATTAGATGGTTAAACACTTGGTGAAATTATAGATGATCTTTAAGATCCATGCCAGGTAAAAAGACTATAATTCCAACTACAATATAATGTTATAATTCAGTTCTTAGATAGAAGGTATCCAAGCCCTAATAGTGGCTTCTACACAAAATAATTGCTAACTATTGCTCTATAACAAATATAACTTTTATAGCAAGTAATCCTAAAAGGTGGGGACTCAAAGGATAAAAGCAAATGAATAGGTTACATTGCCAAGAAGAATCCTAGGGTAGATGGCAAATCAAGTGTCTGCCGCAAACACAACATGACAGTAAAGAAAGGTCAGTGGTTTTGTGGGATACACAACAGCAAACCTGGAGACAATAGTTCTGTTTTGTGTATCCCAGTACTTGAAATAGGAAGTTCAATATGACTCTAAAGTGATAGGAATGATTTGATTAGTAAAATGCAACAAATAAAATGTCCATTCCTTGCATATCATAGAGGTACTCGGTATATACTGATAATGTCTTTGCATTCAAATATCTATCTATCCATCTATCTCTTTATCTATCCTATTAGTAGGATGTAAATTCTTTGAATGCTGGGATTTAATTTTTTTTCCTGATGAACCAACAGCATCTAGTACAGAAAGTCTGGCACATAATAATAATAATACATATTTACGTCAATAAATATTTTTTGTGAGATCACCAATTAAATAGACATATGCCAAGGCTAGCTTTCAAGTTGTCTAATTACCAGAGCAGTGCTCTTTTCATTACACCTTAGTGCTCTTTTAAAAAAATTATTGTTTAAGCTGATAGAAGCTTGCTCCCTGTGTGAAATATTGAGTGTTTTACAATAGACTATGCAGATAGAGCTATTAGTTGACAAAAATGGAGAAACAAATGCTGTCTAAAAACTTCTAAACATTATTAATTTTAGAAATTACAGACATTTTTGTATATTGGGAGAGCCTGAGAAATAGTGGTGAATTTCAGGGCAACATCAAATTTCTAGGCCTCTGATTTGTTTTTTGGTTTGATGAGAAGGCCTGTGAGTCTCTAAAGCAAGATTTAAGCCCAGCTTGAATGCTGAAGTCAAACTCAGATTTTTTTTAAATGTGTCTGATAAAATGTTGATTTGGCGACTCATTTTTTAATTATCATAATGTCAAGGGGCTGGAAGAGTCTTATGGAAGACAAATAGCTACCATAGTGTCACTCTTACATCTCCTAAAATGTGCTTCCCAAGGCACCAGGGAGAACCAGGTTAGAAGACCAATCTGGCTAGATCCAGGGTGTATAATCGAAAATTACATGGGAAATGATCAAAATTATGTCACAAAGAGAGAATCTGTAATTTTAACATTCTAAGCCCCTGTCTACAGTGTTTAAGTTTATGTAAATGTTTAGTTTCTCAGAATTTAGACAAGTTTGCCAAAGTAAATGACTAACATGGTTTTAAAGAATATTAAATACATTCTGAAAATAACATAATTTGAGTTTTTAATATTTAGCGATTAGATTTGTACTGTTTTTATCAGAGAGGGAGAATCCTCTAATCAACTTTGCTGCTTTAATTTTTTCTTTGTTGAAGTCTAATAAATCTTTCTGATAGCCTCATATATTCGGATACACTTTTGACAAAAATGTCTTTCATTATGTTTCAAAATAGCACATTCTAACAGCTTGATTGAGTACCTGTAGCACTGTCTACAATTCAGGAATTGAAACTAATAATTAATTTTAAAATTAATATTTCTAGCTCCTGTAGGTATAAAAACATTTTAATTGCTTTGATAATTTGTTTTCCACTATCATGCAATCTCTGGAGAGCTGGAAACTAAAGTATTGGTGTTACACAGATATACACAGGATGCAGAATAAAAAATGTGATTTTCAAAGAGATATATATGTACATTATGTACAGATTTGCATTAATAAATGACATTTAAGATATGTGCATATATGGAGAAGCACAGGTAAGGCACAGTTACCTTGCATTATTGCAAGCATTGCTGCAGTGCTAAGTAGATTTAGATAAAGTTAAGATGATATCTAACCTGTGAGTACCATATGGATTTGAGAGTTTGGCAAGATTCTTATATTGAGTTATTTCTTGTATAGAGAGATTTTTAATCTCTTGACAATCTTGTGCACATTTTTAGAAATGTCATATAAATTATTTCTTATCTTCTCTCTCCAAAAACACCACAATATTGTATATACCGCTAGAACCCTGGGTAATACAAAGCTGTAATTAACATATAAAGAAAACTTTTTGGGGCTTCTGGTCTATTCCAGTTTATATAGTAAGAGCATATTCAGTACAATAAATCAAGGTAGGATAAAGGAAACGAAGGTCCACGTTATAACCAATATCTCTTATATCTGACCCTATAGAACACGGAAAACGAAGCATACCCCATTGAAGCACATTTAATAAAATTTAGCATAAATTTTTATTATACTAATTTTTTTGTCTTATAATCCAAAATCATGGTTTGGGGATGAATGTAGAATTGCTATGAAGTAAGAATGTTGTTTTAGGTCATCACTATCTAGGAGAACTTTCTGAGATGATAGAAATGTTCCATGATCTGCTTTGCCCAACGTGGTAACCACTAGCTATATGAAATTATTGCACATTTAAATATCCTTTATGCAAGGGAGAATGAATGGATAGTTTTATATAACTTTAATTCATAATTTTAATTAAAATTAAATAGACACATGTAGCTAGTGACTACTGTATTGGGCAATATAGTTCTAGATACCCTGCAACATTTCAAACATTTTAGATATTTTTGTTACAATATCAATTTTTACTTTCTTTTCAAAGATAGCCACAAAATTGGCTTCCTTCAGTGCATGATTTTTTAAACTGTCTATTAAAACAAATAATTATTGGGCTTGCTATCATAGCTAAAAAAATGATTCCTATTACCCTGCCCTTAGTGGAACTGGGCAGAGTTTCTCAATGTATTTTTAAGTGTTTGTCTCTACTGACCTTTTTAGGTGCTTTTTTTATTTTGGCCCAAGGTTATACAGTTTAATACAAAAGACACTGATCAAAAAACATGGACTTCAGTATTATCACTGCCCTTTTCTTTACATGCATAAAAGTTCACCTTTCTAAATTTCAATCTTCTTGGCTTTTAAATGCATGTGGAAAAAATATTCCAGTCTCATTGTATTATTCAAAACTTGCTTGGTTTCAGTTAAGACAGACCAAAATACACTAATTTAAGGAAAAATCAGGAAACTTTGTTATAAGGATATAAATGCCTCCTGAATGCAGTTGATCTTCACTTGCCAATGATGGAGCCTGGAGTCAGGACCTGGAGGGCCACAGATCTCCATCTGTTTTTTGTTTTGTTTTGCTTTTGTTTTTTTTCAGTATGTAGATGTTCTCAATTCATAGGGTAAAATATGGCTTTCTCATTATTTCTGACTTTACATCTAATAATTTTAGCCACTTGTGTAGTATATTTCTAACTACCAACACCCAATTCCCCGGGATAAAAACTGGATGGGTCAATTTGGATACAAAGACCAGTTAGCCAAGGACAGAGAGGCAGATAAGGCCTCATCGTGTGGAGCCAAACCCTGGAGGGAAGTGAGCAGCTCTCAGAGAAGCAGGACTGAGATCCAGGCTGAGAAAAGTCTCAAGGTTTGTAAACTCCACTATTGCCTTACATTTAAAAATAATCGAATGGAATCCTTAAAATATTCACGACCATATTTATTTATCTATTAATTCTACACATGTCCATCGAGTGCCTATTCAAAGCTAGATACAGGGGTCTCAGAAATAGACCTTTCCTCATGAAATTTCACTGGTGAGGGCTTCTGCTTTCAGTATATCTTGTCTGACATCACAATGTGTAAAAGCACATTTTTTGAATGGAAAATTTCTATTCAATGAAGATAAAGTTTTTAAAAAATTATCTTTATTGTTGAAAGCATTACAGATGTCCCTCCCTCCGTTCACTGATTTCTTCCACTCAGATGAATAAGTTCTAAGGATCTGCTATAAAAAAAATAAATAAAAAAAATTGTGCCTTAATGATACTGTACTGGGTTCTTACAAAAACTTTTCTACATTTATTTATAAGATTATGTGATGTTTCTTCTTTAGCCTGTTAATATTATGGATTACATTAATCGATCTTTGAATATGGACCACCATTACAAACCTGGGGTAAGCCCACTTGGTCATGGTGTTTTATTAGTTTTACACATAGTTTGATTAAATTTTCAAATATTTTATTGAGAATTTTCAAATATTTTATTGCATTTCTGTTTATGTGAGATATTGATCTGTAGCTTTTTTTCCTTATAATGTCTTTATCTGGTTTTGGTATTAGGGTAATGCTGTTCTCATGGAACGAGTTAAGAATTATTCCTTCTGCTTCCATCTTCTGAAAGGTATTGTAAAGAATTGGTGTAACTTCTTCCTTAAGTGGTTGGTAGAATTTTCCAGTGATCCTGACTGGGACTGGCAATTTCTGGTTTGCAAGATGCTTATTAAATCAATTTATTTAATAGATATGGACCTATTTAGATAATCTATTATTCCTTCTTCTGCGAGTTTTGACAAGGCGTGTCTTTCAGGGAATTGGTTCATTTCATCTAGGTTATCAAATTTGTGGGCAAAGACCTATTCATAATATTCCTTTATTATTCTTTCAATTTCCATTGGATCTGCAGTGATATTCTCTTTTATTCCTGATATTAGTAATTTTTGTCTTCTCTCTTTTTATCTTACGTAGCCCAGCAAGAGCGTAGCGATAGCAGTTTTAGTGATATTCTCACAGAACGACTTTTGGTGTTGCTGATAATCTCTAACGATTTCCTCTTTTCAGTCTCACTGATTTCTGTTCTAATTCCTATTATTTCTTTTCTTATGCTCACTTTTGATTCAATTTGCTCTTCCCTTTTTTTAAAAAAAAATCAGCTTTATTAGGGTATAATTGACATACAGAATGTAAGATATTTAAAGTATACATTGTGATGATTTGTTACGTTTATACATTGTGCAAGAATCCCCCCAATCTAGTTATCTAGTTATTACATCCAAAACCCCATACACACACACACAGACACACACACACACATTAGGGAGAAAATTTAAGTTCTATTTTCTCAGCAAATCGTAATTATGCAATACAGGGTTAGCAACTGGAGCCACCATGATTTACATTAGACCCTCGCACCTGTTCATCTTATAGGTGAAAGCTTGTAACCTTTTACCAAACTCCCTGTTTCCTCCAGCCGGCAACCGCTTTGCTGCTCTGAGCCTGACTCCGTAAGATGCCACAGTGAGCGATGCCCTGCAGCGTTTGTCCTCCGGCCTGGCTTATTTCACTTGCCATAATGTTCTCAAGGTCCACTCATGTTGCTACAAAAGGCAGGGTTTTCTTTTTTCCGTGGACGAACAACATCCTGGAGTAAATCTCACCACAGTGAGTCCCCCTGGAGGTTTTCACTCCTGGCTTCGTCTGCGCGAAGTGCCCAGCGTTTCAGCCCATGCTGTGCTGCTCCGGCCTGCTCGGCCTCTGCTGGGACAGACCTCCCCTCCCGGCCCCGCCTTTCTCTCCGTTCTTGGGAGGGACACTTTCCCTGGTATCCTCCTTTCTTTTATGGATCCCAAAAGAGTTGCTGATTTTTCATTCTGTGCAGCCTTTTACTTGTTGTTAGGCTCAAGGGATGACTTCCTAGAGCTACTCATATGCAGAACCCACAATCTGAATTTACCTGAAAATATTCCATGTTTGACTGGTAGAGTCATCTGTCTCTTAGCGATAAACTCAGATCAAGGTGGGAACTATGGCTCAGAAGGGACCTCAAATGTGTTACTGTATTGGATCTTAATGATTCAAAAGTAAAATAAGGTAATAAAATAAAATATATAAATAAACCAATAGGATGGCAGAGTCACAGCAATGTATGTCAGTCAAAAATGAATACTATGTATTTTGCACATAATTAAATAAATATGCCTAAAACAAAACAAAAAAAATTATTCCATGAGAAATCAAAAAGCAATTTACTCTTAAAAAGTAGCAAAATTTATTTTACACTGAAAAAAATGCAAGACATAACTTGGTATGGTGATTTCAGGAATCAAGTCCAGTGCTGGAAATACAAATGCATATGACAAAATTAGTTTTATATTTCAACATTAGCTTTAATAATTCACAAAATTCTATCACAGAGATAGGATACTCTTTTTTCCATACACTTGAGCCTACTGGACAAAATGAAAAAATGAAATACCAGTGTACTTCATTAATGCAGATACACTTTTGTTTAAGAATTTTATTAAAAGAGAAAATTATTACATTCCACATATGAGTGAGATCATGTGACTGGCTTTCTCTGACTGGCTTATTTCACTTAGCATAATTTTCTCCAGGTCCATCCATACTGTCCCAAAGGGTACGAAATTCTTCTTCTTTAAAGCTGCATAGTACTCCCTGGTGTAAATGTCCCACAGCTTTTTCATCCACTCATCTCCTGATGGGCACTTGGGCTGTTTCCAGATCTTAGCTATTGTAAACTGTGCTGCTATGAACATAGGGGTGCATATATTCTTTCTGATTAATGTTTCAGGATTCTTAGGATACATTCCTAGAAATGGGATCACTGGATCAGATGGCAGTTCCATTTTTAATTTTTTGAGGAAACTCCACACTGTTTCCATAGTGGCTGCCCCAGTCTGCATTCCCACCAGCAGTGTACTAGGGCTCCCCTTTCTCCACACCCTCACCAGCATTTGTTGTTCCTTGATTTGTTGATGGAGCCATTCTGACAGGTGTGAAGTGACACCTCATTGTAGTTTTAATTTGCATCTCTTTGATGATTAGCTACATTGAACATTTTTTCATATGTCTCTTGGCCATCTGTGTGTCCACTTTGGAGAAGTGTCTATTTAGGTCCATTGCCCATTTTTAATTGGATTGTCTTCCTTTTGTTAAGTTGTATGAGTTCCTTATATATTTTGGATATTAACCCTTTATCAGATGTGTCATTGGCAAATATGTTCTCCCATACAGTGGGCTCCCTTTTCGTTTTGTTGATGGTTCCTTTTGCTGTGCAGAAGCTTTTTATTTTGATGCAGTTCCATTTGTTTATTTTCTCCTTTGTTTCTCTTGCCCTGGGAGATGTATTGGCAAATATATTGCTATGAGAGATGTCTGAGATTTTGCTGCCTACCTTTTCTTATAGGATTTTTATAGTTTCATGTCTTACATTTAAGTCATTCATTTTGAGTTTATTTTTGTGTTTGGTATAAGTTGATGGTCTAGTTTCATAAACTTTGTGGAACAAAATAGATCCAGAGACACAGAAGCATAGAACAGACTGAGGGATCTCAGAGGGAAGGTGGGGATGGCGGAGTGGGTGGGAAGAGATTAATCAAAGAACTTATAGGCTTATAAGCATAACCTATAGCCACAGACATTGGTATGGGGAAGGCCTGGGGGTGGGATGGATGTGGGGTGAAGAGGATCAATGGTGGAAAAAAAGGGACTTCTATAATACTTTCAACAATAAAGATAAATTTTTCTATAGAAAGAGAAAATTACAACATTTTGTGCTTAAATATTACTTTTTAGAGCTACATGCAAGATAAACATATTGCAGTTCTAGAAGGGGACATTACTAAAACAGAGAAATCAGTAGATAAAATGAAATGATCTATCCCAGGACGTGTTCAGCATAGACTATACGGCCCCAATCTTCCCACAGAGAAGATCCAAGAACTGTATGAGGCTCTGTTTTTATTAGCGGTTTTATATTATATTGGACAATTAAAATTCAAGATCTGAAGTGTTTAAAACAGGACAATTCTTACGCTTTAACCCACCTTACAAGAATACCACGTAATAGTATGCATGGTAGCTAACCATTTACAATTACTTTACCAAGCGTGACTGTGACTAACTTCTCACGAGCCCTCACCAAAAGCCTTCACCAAAACGGTAAGATTAAGGTATTCCAGAACTATAATATTGGCAGAACTATAAAAAGAACATGGCAATCAAATATATCTCTGTAAGTTGTTTGGATATTTTGCTAATTTAACCATGTTCTTCGATTGAACAATATTAGAATGCTCAGGAGATTTTTCAGTGGACAGAGCAGACCAGTGACTATACTATCAAATAACCAAAGATTCCTAAAGATAAATAGTAGGGCTAATACCTGCATACCCAGTTGCCGCTGCTACTCCAATAAATAAATCCTTAGGATTTATGAATCTTTTATAAATACTGGTGCTCTACTCAGACCCAAGAATGATTTGAATAGACACTTCTGTCCTGAAATGTATTAGTTCCTATTAGAATTTATATTATCAATCAGCAGAATAAATAAAAAGGGCTTGGAGATCCTTGGGATAAGTACTGGTTAAATGTAACCTGAAAGTAGATTTGAAAATTTTCTCCTTTTAAATTTATTTTCCCAGGGTCCTAATAAATGAAAGCTGGGCTGCTATCCAGGTTCCAAGCCACTAGAGCCTGATTGTTTTCTATTTGTTTCAGTGTTTAAAGCCAACAAAAGCTGCATTAAAACTGACAGTGCCAAGTTGTAACAAGCATACTTTAAGCATAGCTAATGTATGAACCCACAGCCCCAGGTTATAATATTTCAAACACAACAGAATTTAGAGGCTAGTCTCTTTGCCATTGAGTTTTATGAACAAAACAATTTTTTAAATATACCTTGTTCATGAAAACACAAAAATAGCTTCCTAATAGCATAGTGATAATTTGTATGATTCTATGTTTTCTATATTTTTACATTTCTAGTCACATTTTTTATACCCCTATCTTCTTTAAGTGGAAGCTTACATGGAAATTTATTATCTCTTCCTGATTATTTTTACTTCAAACACACACATGCACATGTACACGTACACACACACGCACGCACACACACACAGAGTTGGTTCTATTGTTTTGTTCCTGACTTTTAAAAATATTATTAATTTTAATCATTCACATCCTGCCAGCCACTTTTGAGCAATAAAACAACTACCTCCTGTCTCTAGTCCAAAACATGAAAAATAGTTATCATATTTTAAATGGCTATTTAATTCCTTATAACTTCTATTTCTGTATTTTCATTTAAATTCATGAAATCATTTATTTAAATAAGCCTTGGAATTTTTATGTTTTAATATTTCAAATTTCATTCAAGACTGAAACTGATGTTGCTGCCTTATAAAACTCAAGCCTTTGAGGCAGGGAAATGGGGGATCCCCTAAAGATCTTTAAAGATCTGCGCAATTTTTATGTTGAACATTTGTAACTAACCTTTCAAAGGTTAATGATAAAAATATTTCAAAGATTATATAATTTAAAGAACAGGACTGGGAGGTCTGATATTAACCTTATTGTTTTTGAGATTTTACACAAACGAAAACAAATGAACAGAAACAGCCAAGATATAAAACACATACTTGGGATATTTAACTACAATCTGTTTTACTTTTTCCTTTCATTCTGTTTGGCTGATACAACTCCGATGCTAATCTTCAATTAACCCACATTAATTTGTCTAATGGTTAACATAAGTAAATCTCTATTGTGTTTCTGCAGTTTTGCCTTCCTCTATTCATATTAGCAAAGGGGTGAGAATGAGAATTTGGAAAGAGTCCTTGACCCAGTTAACACATAATGTAAATTCTCTCATTTGATTCCTTCCTGCTTAGCACTCCATAACCTAAAGAGCCAAAGCCTTTTAAAGTACAAAACCCCTATTTGAATATCAGTCATTTGACAAACACCTACATTTGTTTATTTGTATATCAGTTATCTTAGAAATTATTAATTTATTTTATTAATCACAGCAAGACTCATGGTCTTATACATGTGCATCTGTCTACAGGAAATGCCATTTAATCATTTGTATTTGCAGATCCCTTGAAACCATTCCTTTCTCCATACCAAACAAATGTTCTGAGATTCTACAGGAATCCCCACAAAGGCCAAGAACA
The DNA here is from genome assembly GCF_054644295.1 of Miniopterus natalensis. Lineage (NCBI taxonomy): Eukaryota > Metazoa > Chordata > Mammalia > Chiroptera > Miniopteridae > Miniopterus > Miniopterus natalensis. The sequence continues at coordinate 20,399,355 of NC_142086.1, read as the reverse complement.
CAGCTATGTTAACTTCTGTAATGGTTGGTATATTAATAATCATCTGATCCACCCTTCATTTTAGAGATGAAGAAACTAAGGCTCTGGAATTTTAATTGGCAGAATGGACACTCCAGAGGAAAAAAGGAAGCTGATCCCCCCCCCCCCCTTCTAATTCTATTGTCCAGCCTTTCAAACAAATAGAATCTCATTTTAAAAAGCTAAGCTTAGGCTGTATATTGAAGGAAAGATAAAATGGAAACATGTAATAGCCATGATCAAATGAAATAGGGAAAAATACTCTTTGAAATTGAAGAGCCATATGACAATGGCCACTGGTAAAGCACTTGCAGGTAGACACAATATAGGGTCTGCAAAGAAGCTTTGTTGTTGTTTGTTTTGTAAATCTAGGACTCATAAAATTCTTATTAAGGCAAATTCTCTAGTTGTGACCTTGTCTAAATCCATGGCTATGAGACTATCAGACTCACTAAAATACACACTTTTTCTTTTTTATATGAAGACCTTGATATAAAAGTATTGCTGACACAAACCTATGAAAGGAGTCAAATCCCATCCTCCAACTTGTGTTTCCTTCAGGCCAAATTTGTTTGGTTACTGATTTGGTGGTTACGGTTTTCATTGATCATTTGAAAGCAGCTCCTTTAGAATTTGGTGTTGAGCAACTGAACTGAGACAAGCATTAAAGGAGTCAACTGAGCTGCATTTTCCTTAGTAATGGATATGAAACTAGGTGTTGAGGGAATCACTTGATCTTCAGGATATCAAATTCTTTGTAATGATCAACTACAATGAAAATCTATGTTCATTAGGAACCCTCTACTTATGTATAATTTTTCTATTGTGCTGGTGTTTGCATTACATAATAATATATCATTTTACTAATATTTTGTTTTCAATCACAGTTTACTCAATTAAAATGTAATTTTAATTATATTATTAAAAATTTACTCTTTTCCAAAACTTCGCTGGATGACTCTTACATTTATATATTAAATTATACTTAAATAATATCTCCTAAAGACACCCGTTTTTTTCTATTGAATCGTTTTATATGTTGCCAAAAATGCAAAAATTACCAAAATATGGGTTTTTTGGTCTGTCTTTTCTGTTGTCTGATTGGATTTCTATTTACAAGTCCTGTACTTATAAACTGATTTCTTCTCACGAGTCCTTTCCATCAAATACAGAAAGTATTTTCTCTTTATAGAACTCGTTGGGAACAAACTGTATTTTACAAGTATTATTAGATCTTTTGCTGTGACTCACTCCCATGCAGATGGCACACATCTGAAGAGGCTCTATTCTAGCTAGGAACAATCCAGCTGATGCTCTGAAAAATCATTCTCTCTTGGTGAAAAGTTAGCTTGCTGCTGCTTTCCCTGCTGCATTATTAAACACGAAGGAGTGATTCCCTTAATCCCAACCATCTGCTCTTCCCCTACTAAAAAGTGAAAACATCCCCTTGTGTTTACAAATGTTGCTGCTAAAGCTTCACAAATTATAAGAGATGGTTATGAAATTTCTGTATATACTACAAGATCAAAACAAAATCCTAGTCACCATAAATCTGTAAGAAATAAACCAAATTTATATCACACAATAAACCAAACTGTGTTTTAATGTAATGCAATTATATTTAAACTGCAGGCTCAGAATGTAAATTATTGTAGCATCTCAGTATAATATTTGCATTTTAAATATACTCCTACTTGTCCAGACTTCCAAAAGTACACACACTAAAAAATGGATCATCTTCAATTCTTTTTAATTTTCACAGATTGCACAGTGCACAGAATTTTAGCATCGATAAAGGTTTAGTTTCATTGATATTAAAAACAAAACAAAACATCTGACTGCTCAGATGAATAGCAGACTGAAAAGCTCTAAACTAGAAAAGAAGGGACACTTGTCACACACCAAATTTTTTATTTTCAGAAAAGTTACTTACATTGAAGTATTAGTAGGCAGAAAGAGTGATACTGCTGTGTAGCAAACTCTTGTTTTCTCACAGAAGGTTCTGCAAACCACAATCATCCTAGCTTAAGAACTCCCAAATACCAATCAACCAACTAACCAAAAACAACTTTAAAATTAAAAGCAAGTCTGAGGTCCTAAATATTTGAATGTGATGATTGGGTACAGTGTAAACTATAAGCTCTTCCTAGTTTTCTTTTGCTTATAGTATGAATATATTTCAATTAACATTAAATGTGTATTTTTTAATTTTTATTTTTTTAAGAGAGAGAGAGAGAAAGGATGTCTCTCTCTCCTCCTTCCTTTCTTTCTCTCTCTAAAAATCAGAGAGAGACATCAATTTGTTGTTCCACTTATTTCTGGATTCATTGGTTGATTCTTGCATGTGACCTGACAGGGGATAGAACCCCCAACCTCAGGGTATGAGATGATGCTCCAACCAACGGAGCTACCGGCCAGGGCTAACATTCAATTTATTTTAGTTGACAACCATTTGCTTTAGCTTTCCTCTAGAACACCGTCTTTGTCAGCAGACCAATTTCCATTCATTTCATAAAGTTTATTCCTTTTATGCTTAGCAAATAATTCCTTATCACCTAGGTTCCAGGCCCTTTTCACCCATTTTTCTCTCTCTCAATGGCTTTCCTTGAATTCTTGTCCCTACACTGTTCTTTTAAATTCTATAACAGTTCTGAAAACATTCATTCTTACTTAAAATAGAATTCATATAATGAACCGTTTTATTGTCACAGTACCCAGTAAATAAAATTATGCTTTCTTTGAAGTCTTTCTTCAAATATTCTTTCAGTTTCCTCCAACATACCACCTGCTTATTTTTCTAGTCCATTCGCCTGTCCTAGTGATTCTGCTGCTTTCAGTCTGAAAGTCTGATTTACTTAGGTAATGAGTTCACTGTGGTCAAACACAATGAAGCGTTTGCCTTCTTACAGCTTCCACAGTTGCCTCAAGGCTTCACTTCTTGATATTTATGACAAACTGTTTTCTGTACCTTCGCATGGTCTTTGGGGACATGTCAAAGACTACTTTGGTTCAGATGCAATTAGCAAAATAGACTTCCCTAGACAATGTGCCGGCCTTTTGGTTGGCTCTGTCTGTTCTGGTGAACTTGATAGAAAGGCTCCTCTCTATGTGAACTGTCCATGATCACCAAGTTAATAGTTTTGTGTCAATTTTTTTCTCCTCTAAACCAAATATATACTCCATGAGCCTCTTCTCAAATATGTCTGTCATGAAACTATCTCTTAAAATAGACTTTGTACCATGTTTCTTTTTTCTTAATCTTAGTCTTGGAGCAATGCTCCTATTTCCTAATTCTCTACTCGGTCCCATGTTACCCCTGTGGCACTTTACCTTACATCTGATAAGTATATTTCCATTTCTACATTTTACTCATTTTTCCCCATTAACATATTTTCAGTAATATGTTCTTACTGCTCCTTTATATTTACTGTCATTTTATAAATTCTCAGCTCCACCAAGTTTCATGTAATTTGGTTAGAATTTTCATGATGATCATAATTGTTTCTATTTTTATTATAAAAAGAGTAGCGATGCATTTCAAGATAATTTAACAATTTTTTTTTAAATAGAAGCAAAGAGAAAATTACATGGATGCAGCAATGTTCTTTTTTGTGTCTTGTCTTTATGTTTTTAATGTGTCTATTCAGGTGCTGTCATATTTTACCTCAAGTCCAGGCCAGGGTCAAGGGCAGTGGTGCACCAGCAGGGGGCGTGGCAAAGCACATGGCCCTGGTGCGGAAGGAGGGACAGTGTGAGATCTGGGAGTCGGGTGTCAGAGCATGACTATAGCCTGGTTACAGTTAAACGGTCTTGCAGCTACTCAGAAATGGAACTGATCATTACTTGGTTGTGATTTCTGCTGGACCACAGCTACTTTCCAGAGTGAAATGATTCAACTGAAGACCGTTGCATTGAAATCATTCAGCTTTTTAGTGTCAAGAGCTCAAATATTATGGCGGGAGAACTAGGGACACATAGAATTCCTAAAATGAGGTTGCAACGCTCACTTCTGGGCAGTGAGTCAAACAAAACAGAGAAGTAGTAAAATGCAATGTTCATTGCAGGCCCACCACACACATGCACAGACACACAAACACATCTCTCCCCTTTACAGTCGTCTCTCACCACTTCCCTAATCAAAATCATCCCTGGGGACTCGCTCTGATGATGTTTCTAGTATAACTTATAGCCCTTGAAGCCTTCCTGTGGTATTTATATTTTATTAGGGATAGCATTTTGGAAAGTTAAGACTAATAAGAATGAACTTTTACCTGTAAAATATTTAATGAATTCGCCATCAGTAGGTGGAACAGACAGGCATTCAAAAGGCTCTGGAAATCCCATGAGGTGGAAAGTTACCCCCTCTCGGGGTGCTGCTTTTACAGTATAATCTAATTAGTTCTCTGAGCAGGTGCACTATTTACAAGTACCCTAAGTGTTTGCCCTAATACTGACATTTACCTTTGCTCACTGGCCTCAAAATGTAGTTAAAATAATCCCTCTAGCATACTGTTGCTACTGGAAGCAAAAGTGTAAGCTCTCTGATTTGCTGAGTAGGACTGCACAAGAAAATTCAGTACACAGCGGAGCTAAGATGATGCAGAGGTACTTAGATGAAAATAGACAATTTTGCAGCAGATTGCCTAACATATTGGCAGTTCTCAAATCACATCTCAAATCAGATGAAATAAGTTTCAGAAAGTTATTTAGCATGAAGAATACATTATTAAATTCAACATATAAAATGTTAATACAGATCTGCTGGCTCTTATTGCTGCTTGCCTACCATCATAAACTTAACCGTCAGTGTGGGGTGAGCACTCTCCCTCCAGTCAACCAGCAGGCATGCTTTTCAGATATCATCTCTGCATAATTAACCACACATAGGTCACCTTTCTGCTCTACTGAAATTAAAACATCCGTTTGAAAATAAAATTTTTCTATGCACTATCAATAGTGGTCAGGTTTTCAACCAATGTTGGTTATAGTCTTGTTACCTGAATTTGCATTTTGGGTACTATTCTGTGGCAATCACATTACAATAGGTGAGGGGTGCATTATTTACTGTGACACATTTTATTTCTGAAATAAGTCAGCTATGGAATTTACCGATTACCCATTCTTAAGATTTTGTCATTGAATTGAGATCAATTCACCAAGCTTTATAGGCAGGCTAATTCTTGTTATTGTAGACATCTCCCAGAGGCTACGCTTCGTTTGGGACCAGGCTGAAGTCGGGGGAGGAGGCACAGAGAGACGTGCACATTCAAGGATCATAGGAGATGACTATTTAGTGTGGCTCACCAGGAATTCTAATATTGTCAGGAGATATGTTCAGTGGCAGGTTATATCAAGGCCATTTTCCTAAAAACACAGAATCCAAATTCTTAACCTATGACACTTCATTTAGTATAAGGATGAGTTGACACCCAGCTGGATTCTTTAATCCATGGAAGAATACATTACATAGGAACATACCCTAGTTTTACTGGAGGAAATAATTTCTGTGTGCTCAACTTTTCATGATGGATTAATAATGTCTGCCAGGACTAGCTGTATTTTTAACATTCTGGCCTTGGTTTATGTCCAGCTTCCTATCTTTTCCCAGAGGTAACCACCCAGTAGCTTCTCCTGGCAACACATTTTCTGCCAGGCTAAAAGTTAACTCGTGATATAGTGGAAAGCCATTAGGCCTCCACATCAAAATGTGAAGACTATTTTAAGTTACTCAGTTGGTATAATGTTAGATAACATTTTTGTAGTAAAATAAACAGTTATTCAGAGATGATACTGAACACTGAATTATCAAGATGGTCTTAGTTTTGGAATTTAAGCTGTTATTTACTGAAGTTGTGTGGCCAAATTGGGAGATTTGGTATATCTGTACTCTTTCTAGCTTTATTAATATACCTGGGTTTAAAATAATTATGTATGTCTTGTTTTAAATTTTTTTTTAAATATTTCTTTATTGATTTCAGAGAGAAAAAAGGAGGGGGAGATGTAAAAATTGAAATATTTGTAACAATACTTTCCCCCATATCTTTGCTAAAGAAATCTGAATGGGAAATAATGGTTTTATTATGAAATATTGTGTTTATAATTCTCATATTTTACTTTATTTCATTAACCCTTTCATCAAGAGATAACATTTGATTTTGCATAGAAATTCTGTGCACTTTATTCTTTTTTTCTTTCTGTTTTTAAACTAGGCATTTTTGCTATGAACTGCTTAGAATTTGGTTTATGCCGGATAAACGGAGAGTAATCCACCCTAAGAAGCCTGTGAGACTGTTCTGCCTCAGCAGGCTCCCTTGTGAAAGCCCAGCATGAGCCAAGGGAATGTGAGAGAGGCCAAGCCGTAGCCGACCGTTGCTGTACATTTTAAATATTCATTAATTACTACTAGTAGATAATGGGTAGAAGAGTGGACAAATGTGAACAGCATGAACATCAACCGCACTTTAATTAGCGGTGGCTCCCCAATAAACAAAATTGCAGACTGTAGAACAAAATCCCTAGAAGAAGCGTGGCTAGCTTTAACTTTTACATGTGATTCATTAAGCAGCATCCTATCCATTAAATGAATGGTATCACTTATGTTTATATGGCTCACGTTTTACTAAGAGCTTTCACACATGTATTATCTCATTTGATCTTTACAGTAGCCCTGTGGGGTAAATAAGGAAAGTATTTTTCTCCTCATAGCATAAAATCCTAAGACTCAGCTTCATTAAGCAACTTACCCAATGTGGTCATTAAAAGAATCGAGGCTCAAACTCACAGGTCTAAACTCCAAATCTAATACAATGTATTATTCTGGTTCTGGTACTATCTTTAAAATCAGTTTCATTCTAAGTACAGATGCACAACAAATCCTGATGAATTTCTAAAATCATCAGATTGGCTTTGACAATTTTTTCTTCTCCGAAAGAGCTTACATTTAATTGATACAATCTTTAGAGTACCTACAAGGAGTTAGCTTAGAAGCACAGCTTTGAATTTCAGAGACAACGTACAAAGTCACAGGTTCCTTGGAGCTGAGTTGTAACTTTCAGATGTTACAAGCAGAGTGTCTCAGAACCCATAAAAAATTCAAAATATTGTGCTTCCCTCACCAAGGACAATGCATGTTTCAACACCATCCTGTTTCTCTCACTTAACTTAAAAACACAAAAACAAAAAAAGCTTTGCCCATGTGAGCATCCAAATAAAAAAAGGGTGTTACTTTCTCACACAAATATCACCAGAGAGCACCAACTGGTTGGTGCAGGCACCTTAAATGTTACATCTTCAGAAAAGTAGGGAAATATATTTATCCCCTTTTGATGACAAATACCACAATATGTATTTAAAAATACCACAACATGTATTTATAAACACATAACGTATATTTATAAGCACATTTATAAACTAGGTCTTGGAATTCTTTTCCATTATTGTAGATAAATGGATGGCATAATATTATTTGCATACTATTTGTTTTTAATTTTGAACTTTAAATCTTAGTATAACAATGAACCCACGTAGACATGATTAAAGTGGAGGGATTAATTTCCTACAAACTGAAATATACTGAATGCTCCCAGTGGAATATTATCAAAATTCCACAGCTTGCTTTTCTGACGCCTGAATTTTTCTTAATTTTGTTTAAAAATGTAAGACCCTTAGAACTAGAGCATTAAATATTTTGACTAAAGTGCATACCTATTTTTGTTCATTTGTTTCTACAAATACTAGATGGTCATTAAACTTATCCCAAACAAAAATAACTCAATTATGATAACAAATTAAAAGTATTGCTGTCTGACTTCAGTAACATGCCGTATCATATTAGAAACAGGTAGTAGAAAGTATTTGTGTAATGCTTTGGATATCCACAGGATCAGCTAAATAATATAAATAAATACATACATACATTTAAAAATGTGACTGGTAATCAGTATATTGGATTTTTTAAATCTATCTTGAATCTTCAAATTTAATTATATTTTAAATTACAGTACTTTATATTTCATTTTTGATAAGTATTCTATCCATCTCTAAATACTTCTTCCAGAAAAAACACACAATTTAATGCTAATATTTCTTACTTAAACCTAATGATTTCAGAGATTCTTAATATATGGAAATGACTAGAAAATGTATCATTTATACTATTATCTCTTTCAAAATGTTCAATTGTTACCTTAAGAATTATTTATTTCTTCTTGGGGGAGGTGTCTACTCCGGTCCTCTGCCCACTTTTGGTTGGGTTGTTCGTTTGGTATTGAGTTTTATGAGTTCTTTATATATTTTGGAAATTAAAGCTCTGTCAGAGCTACTCTTTGCAAATATCATCTCCCACCTGGTTGGCTGCCTGTTTGCTTTGTTGTCAGTTTCTTTTGCTGTGCAGAAGCTTTTTGGTTTGATACAGTCCCTTTCATTTATTTTTGCCTTTATTTCCCTTGCCTTTGGGGTCAAGTTAATAACATATCCCCTACAACCAAGGTCCTTAAGTTTGGTCCTATGTTTTCTTCTGTGTAACTTATTATTTCGGTTCTCAAATTTAGGTCTTTGATCCATTTTGAGTTAATTTTTGTACATGGGGACAAACTGCAATCTAGTTTCATTCTTTTGCATGTGGCTCTCCAGTTTCCCCAGCACCATTTATTGAAGAGACTGTCTTTACTCCAGTGTGTGTTTCTGGCTCCTTTGTCAAAAATACATGATGACAGGAGAAGATAGGACTTTGGGTGGTGGGCACACAGAGCAATTTACAGATCTTGTAACATAGAAAACCACACCTAAAACCTATATGTTCATATTAACCATTGTCATCTCAATAAATTTAATTAAATTAAAAAGGATATGAGCAGCTGGTGCTCTGAATTTGGGCATGTGAAAACGTTTATTAAATTCAATTGTGAATTTAAAACAAATGTGTTTTAGAGTTAGAGTGACAATTCAAAATATGGGGTTTTAAAGGAGCAATAAAAGAAATAAATGAGTCAATCACACACAAAAAGGCATTATTTAAGAGTTTACTTTCTGTCTCATTTAGTCCCACATTTAATAATAATGTATTTAAAAATAAGCATCTTTCTCTTTAATCTTAATCAAGTCTTGAACAATTTAGGTTCAATTATCTAGAATGATTCTAAAATAAAATAAAATTCCTCCCTCAGTTTCTAATGTGTCCTGAAAGCTTTTAATGTATTGATTTTATTGTGTCTGCATGGTGATATTTTAATCATTTAACATATGCAAAAAGATTGTTTTAACTTTCTCCTTCTCTTGGTCTTTTACTGTTGCTTTAGAAGGAAAGTCATTTCCAGAAGAGAAATTCTTGACTTAAAACTTCAATTCCATAAACAAACAACAAAGCATTGTGTGAACCTGGTTATATTGGCCTTTGCTGGATGACATATTGTGGGTATTTTACCCTGAATGAAAACCTAGTAAAATATCTAACTCTGCTTCCAAAGGCTATACAAAACTGACTGAATGCATGAAGACTTCATTAATTCAAGGAACCCCCAAATCTGTAAAGTCACATAAATCTCAGGTGCTTTACAGCTCTTATAATAGTGGTTTCTGCTATAACAGACATTCGGGTCCGCAGATTGCCAAGGAATACCTGAAGTGGGCAAGAGCTTTGAAAATGTTCTGCTTAAAGTTCTCAAAGTCTAGGATCCATTTTAACTACTTTCTTAACATACAGCCCAAAAATTAGGGAAAAAAGTATATTAATTCAGCACTTCCTATGTATCGGGTACGGTTTATACACATAAGCACTTGATCTCTTTCAGTCCTGAGCACTTTTTCGGTAGGTATCATTACTTTTATTTTACAAATGAGGAAATTAATGCTTGGCGGAAGTAGGCCAATGACTTGTCATTGATCACCAAGGCGGTCGGGAGGGAGCGAGGATTCCACTAACCCGTCTGTTTCACTCTCCTAGCTCCCGGGCACCTGTCCAAGGACCTCCCAAGGAAACTAGCTCACTCATGCCCTTAACCCCAATTTCACTAGTTGCTATTGATTGAGCTGTGTCACTCTCAGATTCATACATTGAAGACTTGCCCCTAATGTGGGGATAATTGGGGATGAGGCCTTTGGGGAGCAATCAGGTTTAGATGAGGCCAGGAGGGTGGAGCAGTGCTGACGCAGAGTGCCCTTGTTAGAGGAGCCACCAGAATGCATTCACAGTCTCTCTGCCACAGGAGGACACAGCAAGAAGGAAGCCATCTGCAAGCCAGGAGAGAGTTCTCACCACAACCTGACCACACGCCCACCCAGATTTCAGACTTAGAGCCTGCAGACTGTAAAATAAAAAGGCAGTTCTGTTGTTTAAGTCACCCAGTCTGCGGCGTTTGGTTATGGAAGCCCTAGCTGAATGCGACAGCACTCACCTATTACCTTTGCAATAAATGGTCTTAAAAATCCTTAGTATACCAAACATACCAATAATTTATCATCCACTTAAACACTTCTGGATTCATTTGCTTAATTTATCTAGTTATGATTTCTGGATCGTTGTAACTTCTCATGTTTTGTTATATTCTATTGGTCTTGTTTATTTTTATCCCCAAATATTACTGAGTAACTCTCTAATAACAACTACAAGTTAAATACCTTAGTTTAAAATTCATCTTAACCAGACTATATGCCTCAAACCTTCGGTTCACCTTTCTTTGAAGCCTAAATACTCATGAAGCTGGCTAACCACTTGCTAATGTCTAATTGTCTTTATTTGGGTCTATTTTTGTCTAGAAATGTTCAGGTAATTATCAAGTAACTGGGAAATAAAGAGATGATAGCCCAGCTTTCTACATATTAGCAAGTTTATTCTGCTCCAGGGATTATTGGGCAAGCTCTCAAGTGTTACAGGGTTCAATTCTCAAATCTTCTTAAATAAAAAGTAATTTAACAAAGGACTTTTTGTAATTGTATTGCAAATACAGAAAAAAGTCGTTTTTAAAATAACTAGATTTCTTGAAGCATGCTTTTCTCCTCACAATGCCTCCATGAGGAATTCCTTCATAAATTCCTACTCACCCTCAAAGACCTTTCCTGTTCTTTGAAGACATTCCTGACTTCTTTAGAAAGGATTTGTTCTAATTTTTATAAACCTCTGCTGAACACATGACAAGAGAGTAATCATTTTATCCATATAAGTCTCATCCTTTAGATATTAGCTTCTTTTCTAAAAGGAATATTTGAAATATTTGTGTATAGGCTGAGTGTTCAATACGTAATATCTCTGTTGTTTATTGGTTGGTTTAATGAATGAAAGAATGCACAGAAAATGTTTTGCAAAAGCATTTAAATGTAGATATTAATTACTACTAAAACAGATTTGTGTAAAATGTAAACTCATGCAATTGAAATCATTCCAGAAAAAGACACATTTCAAATATGTATTCTGAAAATAAATTACTTTTATAAATCTATGGAAACACCCCATATAATGATGATTTATGTCCAATAGTCTCAACAAGTAAAAAACAAAGCAAATGCAAAAATCGTGCTGGGTACATGTAATAAACCACTCTTGTAAAATACATGTTTATAGAAACCTACACTTTTATAAATGGGAATGAATATACATTTAAAAGTAATCATAATAGCTAAGATATTCTGAGCATTCACTATTGGCCAAATCTTGTCCTATACTACTTCACATTTTTGAACTCACTTAATTCTCACAAATAAAATACAATACTAACACAAGACTATTATAAACAAAATTTTAGATATTTGGCAGCATTTTTGTAACTGGATTAGCTATGCATTCTAGTTTGGCAAAAATATAAATTCATTAATAAAATAATATTAGGAATGTCACCTGATAAATCCCCATTTATCAAGAGTCTTATTTGATACCAGGAAAGATAGCAAAAATAGGTCAATATTTAGGTCAATTATACCAAGACCCTCCCTGGAATAAATCATATCTATATTTGAAAAAGGAAATTTGATTAGTAATTTACTCAATGCTAATTAGTTTGTAGCCACAAGCCACCTTTACCACCCGCATCACCCCTTCATTCCAATACCTTTGGGTTAGTTCCATTCTTATTCTGAAAGTTGTTTAACTGAAAATGTCTTTAGGGGATAATTTTCTAACCACCTTTTAAACTACCACCCACAGTTTCCCACAAACTAAGACACATCAGAAAAGCTTTTTTTTTTTTTTTTTTTCCTTTTTCCTAAATGGAACAAAGGAAATATCAAAACATAAGTGATATGTAACAATTAAATACTCTCTATTGGTGATAATGTTCTCCTACATTTAAAATGGGAAATTGCATCTAAAGGATGGGTTAATGGCAACAGTTACTGAAATGATTAAATAGGTCAGTACACAACCTAAATTCCAAAGCTTCCCAGTTTTAAAGAATCTCAAGTAACTAGTAGTAAAAACTGAAAAAAGAGAATGGAACTAATTGTTTGCCTTTCTAAAAATTTTGATGTCAAAGCCATTGACAATGGTTTGCAAGTGAAAATATCTGCCTACCTGAGGTATTTGTGGACCAAGAACTCTGACTGGTGACTTCCTCTCATATGTTATGTAAACATGTACACAGACTACAGGATGCATGTGTGCACAAATAACCATGTGCACATACACACACACTCATAAGTACATAAATATATTTAGACAAGTCGGAGTCATATATTGAGCCCATTTTTGTTTTATTTGCACAAGGCTATCCATTACTTTAAACATGGGAACTGGCTCTTATTTTCAGTATCGTTCGGTAATTTCAGTAACTTAATTTTTTAAAATAGTACTCCTTTTATTATAATTATCTTTTTAAAAATCTCATGTATTAAAGTTGTGTTATGTTTTCATTTCATTTTGTAAAGAGAGCATTACAAAATATTTGCTATATAAAAAGTGTCTAGCATCCGATAGAGTTTTAACAACTGCCTTATTGTAAGGATATAATGACCTAAAATCTTTGAAAACACTTGGTCAGCAGTAAGTGATGAGGAATTTTAGTTTTTGCTGTATTTATAATGATGTGACATCTCTTTCTCATTTTCCCTACTGGGAGAAAGATCAGGTATTACTATCCCCATTTGACAGATGTAAAGACTAAGGCAGCAAGCAGAAAAGGGACTTGTGAGCTAGCTGAGGCAGAAATAAGGGAGAGTCAGTTTATCGCCCATTCTTCTGACAACCAGCAATCTGTCTGTTGCCTTACACAAAAAGGGGGCCGACCAGGGGCTTTTGAAAACTTTTGCTAACACACAGATATTTAGTCTAATAGTGTCAATTATAATGAGACTTGGCCTGTGCTGGTTTCTTGAAAGTAATCAAAGCCAATTTAGTATCAATATCTACTTCCACATACCTTCTAGATTTTTGGCCTATGACATTGCTCCACTAACTTTAAGCCTTAATATTCCATCATACTCTCAAAATCAAAGTAAGTTTAATTACCTGGAATAAATCAATAGCTACCTCATTGCAGTTTAACAAACTTCACTCTATCATTAAGGAATGTATAGCCATGGAATGAATGCTCCGACTGCATCTACGTTTTAGACTGGTCAGCCTAGTGCCTGGAGGGGGAATCTGCTAGTCAGAAATGCATCGAGGAGGCTGTTGCAGGCACAAAGGGAGAGCTGGCCCGGCTCTAAACTAAGACAGTGACAGTGCACCAAACGAACGCGGGAGAGGTAAGGGACAGAAGGAGGGAAGGGACTCATAAAGTCAATGAACGCCTAAAACTCAATGCAAAGAAAATATAGGAAAAAGGGTCAGAGTAAGGAAGAATGAAGGTTTGTAGGAAGGTTTTTTGCATTTTTAAACGAGTAGATTTTATTTTTATTTTTTAAAATTTTTAATCTTCACCAGAGGATATTTTTTCCATTGCTTTTCAGAGAGAGTGGAAGGGGATGGAGGGGGAGAGAGAGAGAGAAAAAAAAACATCAATCGGTCACCTCCCGCTCCTGTGCCAAGAGGGCCAGGGATTAAGCCTGCAACCGAGTTACATGCCCTCGGTCACAATCGAACCCAGGACCCTTCAGTCCTCAAGGGCCAATGTTCTAACTACTGAGCCGAACTGGCCAGGGCTAAAGAATTAGATTTTAAATACTGCATAAGAAGTTCATGATTAAAACCTATTTGCTCAAATCTATTTATTAGCATGGAACCTAAACAATCCTTTTTAAAATTTATTTACTCATATATTTTAAAGAGAAAATAAAACACAACTTGAAATTAGCCTAAAACTATTACCAGCTATAGACGTCAACGTCTCGCATTGCTGTTTAATGCTTATAAAACGGTGGTCCTTAACCTGAAACCTTTCACTCTCAGCTAAATTGCAAGAGGCTTAAAACCTTTTAAATTCAACATACAAATAAATATAATGGAAATGTACAAATGCTTTGACTTTATATTCACAGATGGGAGGAAATAAAGCTGATATCAACAGCAACAGATATTAGAAGCGAAACACAACTAATTTTAAATAAAGCTGGCGTAGAACAGAATATCCAATCTGATTTAATTGCAATTTAAATTCATAGTATGCAAAAATGAAAAACACAGTCGCCGCTTCCTCCTTTATCAGCTCGCCGAGGGGTATCGGTTTGCAGTTACATCCCTGCAAAGCATCGTGAGGCTGCTCCGCGAAGCCGGGGCAGGCCATGCTGGGGGACACAGGAGGGCCTCAAGCTTGAGGGGCATGTGAATGTGCCTTCTGGGGAGCTGCTAAGCAAAGGAACTCGACAGTCTCATCCACGCAGGTTGTTATTAAAAAACCTGTGGACTGTGCCCTGTTCTAATCTCATTGAACTCTCATTACAAAAAATCTCTATCCTACCAATATGAACACCAATTTTACAGAAAAATCCAGAGCCTGCTCTCAAAGTGACACTGCCAACCTGTTCTTTGCTTTGGTAGAAGGCTGGGGAAGAGCGGGGTGTCTTCTGGTTTGCCTCTGAGAGGGCTTTCTTTGGGATTTTAGCTTCGTTTGGAAACTACTCCATAATCATCAGCACATAGGACATGGCCTGCTTCCTACTGTCAGAATGTGAAAGCTACGTGGGAAACATGAGAAGAGATTAATAGGGGCGGTTTATATAAATCCTGTAATATTAGGGGTGGATTCTACAGAACACAAGATCTGATTTGGGGCACTGACTGGAATATGTGTTTTCTAAATGGAAAAGGTATTGTTTTCTTAGAAATGTCATCTATTTGTTGAATTTTACACAGAACTCTTCATAAAAAATTTTTGCAGAATATTTAAGAAACTTTATTTTAAAAAACAAAACCAAAATAACCACAAAATATAGACTTCAGAGATTGTAATACTAAATTTTAGACATTTAAAACGTGTTTTTAATAAGATAAATTTAAAAAATATATATTGTAATTAAAATGCAGCTGAAAGGAACTCTAATTTAAAAGTAGTTTATGAATGGTGAGTTCACAATGGAAATCGAAAAACCCGTTATAAGTCAACGAAAATGGAGAAATAATTGATAAAACATTCACATGGGTTATAAAGACTTTCTTGTCTATATAGAAAGTTTATTTTTCTGAACTTGACATCAAGGAGAATTTTGTTAAAATTATCTTTATTATAGTTATCTAAGGATAAGGTGTTGTCCACAATTATGTTCCATTTGATGCTATCTATCTCGTCTTGGTGGCATTTGGGGAGCACTAATGGACTATTACAAAACACAACGGAGAAGATTTTTCACACAAAACAGAGACCAAATACTTTCAAACTTTTAGTTTGGGAAGAAAGTATAATTTTGGGGGGGAAAAAAGTGATACTTA